>NW_009209882.1:50556-84247 GCF_000690835.1 Fulmarus glacialis
GGCTGGGCGGGGCTCTGAGCAACCTCAGCTAGTTGAAGATGTCCCTGCCCACGGCGGGGGGGTTAGACTAGATGACCTTTAAAGGTCCCTTCCAACCCAAACCATTCTATGATTCTATGATTTTTTCGAGGAATGAAAACACAGCATTTCCTAGAAGAGTCCCACTTTTCTGTTCGGTGCACATGCAGACACCCAGGGCTTGCTTTTGCAGGGGTGTGGTTGGGGGTATCGGACAGGAAAGCTCTGCCATTAAAAGCTCAGCAGAGTTTAAACAGCGAATTGGGCTACACCTGTGTAAACTAACTCTTTATCTTAATCTGCAGAGAGATTCACATGTGTACTCTAGCTGCCCTGAGAAGGTCAAGCATTAATCCTTTGTTTTCTGAGATACGACTATAATTAGCTCTTTTAAAAAAGTATATATTCCCAAAGAAAGGGTGGTCTGAGGTTTGGAGGAGTCTATTTTCTGAGCCTTTTTTATGCACTCACATATGCTCCTGTCTGCTTGCATTTTTTAAATAAAAGAGCAATCCAAACCAAAGCTTCGATGGCTTTTCCTGTGCAAAAGGAAAACGCGTTTGAACTTGGGCTTTTCAAAAGTGAAAGACGGGGATTTGCAGTGATTCTGTTACCTGGGAGGCTCCTGGTGGACAGCCAAGCCCAATGGGGGACACACGCTGTGTCCGTCTGTCCGGCAGCAGCACCTGAGCTCTGCGTGCAGATGGAGCCCTACGGGCAGCCACCCCGACCGGCATCGCTCCCGACAGCCGGGTCCAGGAGGAGGACCGAGAGACAACTCATCTACAAAAAACCCTGCTAGCCCTTTGCGTCTGAATTTAAAGGCTTCCCCGGTTAAATCGCAGCTTTGCAGTAGAATACATACTCCCCTCATTCAGTGGAGGATTTTGCTGTCATAAATTATAAAACCTTAGCACTGTTCTCATTGTTTTTGTATTCACAATTAGGTCACACATTTTTAATTACTAGCCTGCATTAACGCAAAAATGGCTAAATCTGTTCTTTCAGGCCCCAAAGGGACAAAAAGCCTGGCAAGGAGGCTTTATGCTGGCAAGTCCCCTGCTCCTACTGGGAAAACTGTAGCAGGACAATATGTGCAAAGCACCTGCCGTGGCCTGGGATTGAATCCAGTGTGGATTGCCTACTGCGGCCGGCTTTGCAACACACCAGCACCACGTGGCTGGCTATGTAAAGACTATAAAAAGATCATACGCTTCTCTCCCATGAACAAATAACAAACCAAAGGCAGAAAAGAGAAGATGTGTCCAACACAATCAAACAGCCTATGAATCTTCCCAGCCTGGGGCCTCGTCCCTGGATGACTTTCAGCCAGGTTTTGGTGATCAAGGCACACTGAGGGTTTTTTTTTTTTTTTGTGGCTAGAAGAGACATGGATCCTTGGAGTTTCCTCCTCCAGCTGGAGAATGGGAGAAAGAGGATGGGAACCACTGGGACGGGAAATGCTCCGGGACCATGGTGCCCACTGCGGCAGGGGTCCTCTGAGCCCGGGGAAGGTTGATTCATTAACGGAGAACCTGGGTTTATTCAGCTGTAAAACTCGACAGCGTTTGCTGGAAACCCAGAATTATGAAGGCACCCACAGGTAGGAAAAAGGAAGAAACGAGTTCTCTTATTGATATAATTTTTCCACAGTTGATCTATGTCCACAAAAATGACCGGAAACCAGCTGGGGATGTAAATTGGGGATGTTTGGCGTCTTGTTTGCACTGGATATTTCCTGCCTTTTGCTGTGCTTTCCCACCCTGAAAGACTGTTTTTGGCACAGGCGAACTAAAACATGTACTAAAAAATTAGCATTAAGTACATGGCCTTTTAATGTCCCTCCTTTTTTTTTTTCCCATATAAGGGGATCTGTATAAATGCATTTAGGAAAATAACATTCTCTCTCATTCATTTTATGAAATATTTACCTGGATTAACAGAGTTGCTGCTAGAAATGAAACTTCTATTCTGTGCTTCTCAGTGGGTCCTGATGTCAGTCCCTGCAATCCCCCTGAAACCATTAACCAGTAAATCTCATGGCCTTTCATGGAGGTTTCCAGCACAGCGGTTTCATTAGCCGCACTAATCAATATCTTTCATCTAATTTAGTATTGGGTTGGTGCTGGAAAGGGAGGCTCCTACGAGGAGTGCTGGGTCCACGAGCCCAGGGCTCCGCGGCCCCTCCCGCGGGTCCATCCTGGGTCTCCGCCTGGGAGGTGCCTCCAGCAAGGACCTCCGTTCATCTGCTCTGCAATTCCCTGCCAGAAAGAGAGCTACAAAGGTGATACCAAGCAAAAAGAGCAGCAGTACCGACACATCTCTGAAGTGTTTCTCTCCCTTCTAGCAGTAAACATATATTAAACTGAGATTCAAAGCACTATCTGACGGTTTTGCTTGAAGCTTCTTTTTTTTTTCCTAGGAATAATGTAATATTCTGTAAATTGCTGAGTCTCACTGGAGACTTTTATGATTATTTCAAAGTACTTAAGTCAGTGCTACCTGACACAGTTACTTAGATATCTTCCTTCTGACTAAGCTACTGCCAAGACAAGCTTAAAGACTTATCCAGTGCAATTAAAACTCAAAATTTACATTGACAGGCCCATTAAAAATTCTGTTCGCTCCTCACAATTTCAAACAAGCAGCAGCTTGACATGTGTGTAGCCTGTTTTCTGAGCAGGTTTTCAAAAGAGAGAAAGATGACCTCTATAAATGTCAGTGCAAATAGGACGTGTGTTTCCAGTGATGCCCTGGAAACCCATTAGTCCAGCGGCAGCAAAACGCCTGGTGCGAGTAAGTAGCCCTGTCGCCGGGTGTAGGAGGAGGGCATGAAGCTGGATGTCAAAGGCCTGCAGGACCCCAGGTTTGTCACTGGATCCTTTCCGATGTGGAATTGCAACGGGAGAATTGCAGGGGCCCGGAGGAGCGGAAGAGAAGGTGGTTGTGTCCTCGGTAGAGTTACACACAGATTTACTGAGCCGCAGGCGGGAAGAAAACAACTAATGCCTCTAGAAGGAAGAGTACACGGACCTGAATAATAGGGCGGGTGGACCCGAAGGTTAGGGTCACCAGCACCCTGACAAGTGTCACCGCTCCGTTCCTGTGCAGCTGCTTCCTCGCTCGCACGCGAGCTGTGGCCCAGCGGACACGGGAGCGACGATCCAGCTGCAAACTCCGACCGGGTTTGCATTTCCTTTTTTTATAACAGACTGAAAAGCACAGAGCGTTTCTGCTCCCTAATGCACTACCTGTCAATGACTTCACTCGGTACATCAAGGAAGAAAAATGGTGTTTATAGTCCCTCAGGAGAGAAAAGTGAGGGTTTAAATCATTTTGCTTCTTTTAACTCCTCTGATTTCTCCAGCGCGGATGAAAGAAAACAACGCATCAAATATTAATAAGATAAAGATTTCGAATTGTGCTTGCACTCCATGTGCTCCTGAAATTACGTGACGCTTTCCTCTCGACCACCAGTGTCCTGATGCTTCCAGAACAGCCGTAGCCTATACAGACCATGTGGGAATTATTCCGACAGGAGTAGTCTCACTGAAACCTGAGCATCCTTCTTTTTAGGATGCCAGGAAGCATGTTAACAGCAGATAGCACTACCTGTGTTGTATAAATATGTACTGCAACAGAGAAGTTAGCTATTTCCAAACAAACATCTTTCCCCTACATCTGCGATAACACGCAGCGCTTGGAAACGATAAACTGTACTGGGAATTGGGCAAGTCTCCGGAGACATAAAAAAGAAGACTTTTGAAGCACGCCTCTTAGCAATTCAAGGGCATGCCGAAATGAAGCTGGGCATAAGCTCGTTTCAGAAAGTATAAGGTGCTGCCGAGGAGGAAAAGCACTGAAGGAGAAAGGGGTGAGAGGAGAACGGCTGGTCGCAAGGAAAAGGTGAGGTTTGCTGAGGAGGGCAATAGCTGCTGGACGTCAGCTGTCCCATTTGTGCCCCGATTTGTGCCGCTGCGTGAGGGCCGTGAGAAACCAGCCGCAGGTCCCGCCAGGACGTCCTCTGCTAAGTGCTGGGGCTGCCCAGGGGCCGATGGGCAAATACATCAAATACCCAATAGAAAATATTTGCCCAGTTTCTCATACAAGAAGAAAACCTTTAAGCTCATCCTGGTAAGAATGGCTGTATGCAATATGTAACGAGTTCATGCTTTTAGGACTACTTTTAAGATTTATGGTGTGTACTGAATTCATTTCACCACTACAGAGATTACGTTAATGTGGTTTTCTACCACATTTAGCTCACAAGCTGTGGTTGCGACTGATGGAGTACGCAGACTGTTAACCAGGAAAGACGTTGTAAGAAAACACAGACATCCAGAAAAAATTTTGCATTGAAAAGGGCAGAGCATTTTGTTAGGTATCAGAGGAAACAGTAATTTTACAGAAACATGATTGCCCTTTGAGGGGAATTTGGAAACCCTCATAAAAAAGAAAAGAAAAGGAAATAAAAGAAGGAAAAAGCAGCGTGTGCCCCGGTGCTGTGCAGGAAGCCCATCTTCTGTGCTTGCAAACGGCCTCAGATAAATCACCTGCATTTACTGCACAGACTCTGGCCAGCTGTGGAAGAGACATAAATAAGTTGTTCTCCACCAGCGTCCTTTGGAACAAATTAGTCATTTCCACTTGAAAGAACAAGAACAAAATGGGAAAACAAATGAAACCGAGGTTGTGGGGCCAGGGCCGGTTGCCTGTGGGACTGTGTGGTCTCTTCCGAGCCATGCGGAAAGGACACGCATGGGCCACCTCTACGGCTCCACGAGGCGGAGGGGACAGCCCTCCTGGTGTCCCTGTTACATCCCAGTGCTGCCTGCAAGGAGCTCCTTCGTGCTGCCGAACCTCCTCAGCTCCTGCAGGACAGACGGACAGAAACAGCTATTTCTGACTGAGGTTCCCTCTATGCACGCTAATCTACTTGTTGGAGCGTACAATCGGAAAGGAGCCGTGGATCAGAGGACTTGCATGGCTGATTACCCCAGGGCACACAACCCTCCACACAACTCAAAACCTCAATTGCTGCTGAATTGTCCTCGGCTCATCATGGTGCTGAGCTCCTCCAAAGTAAGGAAAATTGGTGGTTCATTGCCGCATTGTTTTCTGTCATCATCAGCTGGAAATAAATGGTTCTGGCAACCTAGGAAGCCAGCCCTCCACCCTCCTGAATATCTATTTGCTAAAGTGAAAGCAGCATAATATTTTATTCTTGGGATGGTGCTCTTGACCCCAGTGCTTGGCCGTTGTAAAGAGCACTTGGAATTTATAGGAAAAGGCAAACGACGGCCTCATAGTAGCGTGTGTCACCGATGGCAAGGGGAACTTCTGTTGCTGAACTTTAGGTGTGGAATATACGCCAGGCTACTGTTTAATATGTAGAAACACATCCCCACGCTACTGAATTTGAAGCTGTGGCCAGTGCAAAAATGTATGATCATTTGTCAAACTTGAAAATCTTTTCAGCATCTACTTGGTTTTAACGCATGTACTATAAAAAAGGTGGCAAAGTCTTCTGCTCTAACTTCAAAGCAGATAGGGTAGATAGCTTGGGGGCAAGATGGAGATAAAAACACTGGTTGTCAAATATATAAATGAAGCAGCCTGGAGTATTAGATGACTGGCAGCACATGGAAGGAGTGATCAGCCCCAAGCACAGTGGCCACAGGCTGAGCTTGAAAACTGAGCAGAATTTCAGTTTTTGGATCATTCATGCAAGCTTTCTCTGTTGGGAGGGATGTCCGATAAAAATACCGTATGGTCACAAGAGAAAGCTCATTTTATTCTGCCATCTGATTTACAAGCAATGTGGTTGACTTCAAAAGAATCAATGGAAGTGATTAGAAAAAAAATAACATTTTGAGTTCAGGAACATGTGTCTAGCTTCCAGGGTGATGGTGGAATAGAGACTATCATGACCATCTGCAAAGAAACGCTGGAACTAGACTTAGTGCAACAGGTCACAAAGTAGGACTGATTAGAAGCAGAGACACTGCAGATTTTTGATATATGCTTGCACGAATGATACTGTCTGCTTTGTCTTTGATTTTGATTCCAGTCATGTTTGGAGGATCTTTCACATTGTGTTTGACAGAGAGCATGAGCCATAACCTAAACTGAACCATAAAATATAACCCAACCACTGAATCACATATGCCCTTGTCAGATTATTTCTTCTTTATGGAGATGTTCTGCAAAAGCAAGGAAAAGTCTTTGGTCAAGCCACCTGTTGAAGAGGTGTTTTTTTAGCAAAAGCAGGAGGTATAATAATGACAAACACTAAACGCTTCTGTCGCTAATGTCAGTGAAAGTAATGCAGTTTATTAAATGGGTCATGGAAAACGTTGTGGGTCCGGGGGCTTTTTACAGATATTGGGGTGGAAACTATTGCAGAAAGATCATACTAATAATTTTGGGCTTAGGAAGCAAATAACGTCGCTATTAGATAATCTAATTAATGAGGATATTTACATAATTAAATTAATGTCCTGATTGTGGTAAAATGTCACATTAACATTTCATTGACATTCACATTACTAATAAAACAAATGTTAACTAGTGATGCATTACATTTCAGGATACTTTTAGAAAAAATTAGTACACAAATTAATAGGAATTTGCTTTTTCATCATCACCTACCGCTCTCCCCTGGTAGGGCACACGATCACACATTTGAAGACCCACATCCTTTCCCTGAGAGCAATTTTGATTTGATCTTTGACATTAGACAAGTCATTAAGCTCTCTGTATACAGCCGAGCTATTCCAGCATATTACAATACCCAGCTATCTCTGGTGCAGCAGTGCAATTTTTATATAGTCTTTTAGAAGCAGTTGGAGAAAAGGATAGGATGTGGTTCATCAGAGTTGTATTTTGTTGCTGTAAAGTTACTTAAATGCCCTGTTCCCTCTTTGGCTTTTTTGTGTCAGGAATTTCACTGGTGACCAGTGTGGAGGAGAAATATTTTCACCATTTCAGTAATTTCTAAGTAACATGTGCTCCTATTGTATGGTGAGATTAAACCCTACAGTGAATGAAAACTAAACAAGCATTTCTAAATCCACCTGAAGGGAGCTTAGCTTTGACATGGGACTTATTTTACACTGAATCAAATCTATTACTAATTTTATTTATTTCTTTTCTCAATATCCAGCTTCCGTATCACAGCTTTGAGGGACAGATACTTAACTTTAAAAAGGAAAACAATTTATTATATCCATTTTAATGCACAGAGTGACAATTTTAAAATCACCTGCTGGGTCAGGAACAGGCTTTTGGGGAGGATCCAGCCTTCCCGTGTTTGGGGCTGGTGTGCGTGCAGGTGTTGGACCACACCGGTGGCCACACAGACGGCGAGGTTTACAAATCTGATGTGCAAAGCGTGTGACAAATGTAGAAACTTTCATTTTCCTGTTTTTTCTCCTACCTTGGGCTACACTTAAAAGGAATTCTGATTAAGAATAGCAGAAGTCACTCGTCTAGTTAAAACCGTGCCTAGGCATCCCTTGAGAAAAATAATATCTAAACTGGCCTGGGATTTTATTGCAAAAAAGGCAGCTTCTGAGTAACATGGGAATTGCTAACTGGAGGCTAAAAATGCTGATAGAGATGAAATCTGTAAAGGTGTAACCCTATAACCTAATTCAGGAATTTTTAGTAAACTGAATTTAGCAGAAGCCTGACAGAGCACAGACAACACACGCCAGTGAAATTCCCACAAGCCTCTGCACTTCTGTGAAAAAACGTGGTGGTCACGTTGCTCCTGGCTGGTTGGGGACATGTATCAGGGTAACATTACTGCTATTAAGCAATGGACTCAGGGAAGACGGAGGGGGACTGATTCTGCCCACCTCTGCCCAGCGGTGTAGTACTGCCCGATGTGCATTTCCCAGTGCCTTCTCCACTTTTATGCCTTTAGTGATAACTTTTCCATCACTTCTCTTAAGAAACCACTAGGAAAGACCTAAAGCACTCACTGTCAGGAGACTCCCCTTGATATTCAGCCTTAACATTTCTCTCTGAAATCTCATCTCATTATTTCTATTTATTACCTCTTGAAATACCTTGACTAATTCTTTCCCATCCTTTCTATTTTCAGACACAGGCAGACAGATACTCACATTTCTCTCAGCCTTTACCCAGCCAGGCTATTGAGAAATTTCCTTTAAACTTCCTTCAGAAGCCTCTGCTTCTGTCTTCTTCGGTCTTTAGCAACGTTCCAGGGGAGGAGGAAAGTCTGGGGGAGAAGTTGTGCAACAAAAAGAGATTGCAGACAGTATGTCTATTTGGGGAAAGGAGGAGAAGTAGAGGAAGGCAACCAGCAAGAACTAGTCTGTGCTATTTCTCTAATAAAAGCTTCTGGTATGGGAAAGGAGTTTCTCGGTTCTGTAGTGCTCTTGTGACACCCCGGCACGGGAGGTTTCCCTGCAGAACAGTTGCTGCAGGACCTTCACGCCCTCAGCTCCTACTTGCTGGTGGGGACGTTTTTTGACCCCACTAAGCCACAGTGTCTGCACCCAATTCCCAGCTCATATCCAGTATGAGATGACATTTCCTTGCTGGCAGCTGGTTTTATCTGCTTCTTACAAATGGACCTTCCAAAAGTTCATTTAAGAAGATGCAGTGGAAAAGGGAAGGTTTCGGCCAAATGGTGGTTGGCTTTTGTGGCTGAACAAAGGAGTCGGCCAGGTTTTTGTTGTTTGAATGTCCTTGTCTAAGTTCACAACTTGTAAACCCATTTCCCTTTTCGAAACTAATTCTTCCTGCAGGGGATTGCACTCAAAAGCTTTTGTTAGAGCTGCTGGGGGAGTGGGAAGGCTTAGGTACCACAGAGGTCTCTAAGTGCCTAATTGCCACCAATTTCAATAGGAGCTGCCCTAAATATACCTTGGAGGATACATATCAAAGACAGGTACTTTTAAAGGGGATTGCTCTCTATCTGAGTTGATAATCTTCTTGGTTTCTGCCAGCGTTTTTTTGCAAAAGATTTAATTCTTTAATTTTTCTTGCTGGCTGAGACACGGAGTGGAGGAGGACTGCAAGGTTGGCTGCAATAACTTCTGAATCCTAGAAAGGAAAGAGTCTGTGCAAGGGGCATTTGCTACAGCAGTTACGTTATCCACTGATTTAGAAAGGCCCTGCATATCTAACACATGCTCAGCGTGCTCAGCTTCCTCGGAAAGAATTTGCTCTTGGCCTTTGCTCTCAGCCCATATTGTTTCAGCCTTCACAACACATCAGCTAGATTTTCAAAGTGTCTTGAATTAGTTTCTCCTGTCACAGTAGTATGAAAATAGCAATGAATTCCAGTGACCTTCTTGCAGCATTTAGCAAGCAGTGTCACTACAGGTTTTTTCTTGAATTTCCCACATCAGATGCCAGGCAGTTTTTGAGCCCGTATATTACAACTGTATGGTACAAGCTCATGACCTGGAGTTGTTCTCTTCCAGGTAAAACAGAGAGTAGATGAGAGAGAGGAGCAGAACAAATATAGTGTTGGTTAACACATATACATAAGTAGGACATGCCAATGTTAGCCAAGCTGCTCCGATGGCACTGCAGATCCTTCAAGGTACCATGAGGAGATGTTTGCATGACAGCTCCTTTCCATACTGCAATGGGAGATGTTGCTCCAAGTGGCGTGTTATTTAAAAAAAACACTCTCAAATGTGAATCTGTTATGGCAAGTACCTGACATTCAGGGCTTATATCTATAATTACCCCAGAGTGATGACCCTCTTTGACTGCTAACGTAAAATATCTTCCACCACTGATAACGCATCTGTACTTTAAATGGCCCAGAAGACATCACCACGCTGAGAAGCTGATTTGCTGCTTTGTCTTGAGCTACTCTTACTTCAAATTCAAAGCTAAAACATCTATTTGGAAGCAAATGGAAGAGTGGGGTTATTTAAAAATATCTGGCTGACGTCCACCTTCTGGTAAGAATGCCAAACAACTGAAAATGCAGTTACCTAATCTGACTTGGGCTAGCATGTAATTAATTAGCCCAATAAAGTCAGACAGTCTACATCCATTTCTAATATAAAGTAAACCACACCTACACAAAAATTATTGCATATCCCACTTGCCCTCACTGAGCCTTGGGTAATGTTAGAGTTGGCTGAATTTTCAAAATCATCTTCCAACTTGTATTTTGGTAAACACTTGACAAAAATAACAAAGTTCCACTTAAAAACTGTTTCCCTCTTCTTTTTATTTCAGCAAATGCTCCAATTTAATGAAGTGTCTCCTTATTCCTAATTTGCAGTGTCTGGGAGGAAAAACATGCCCAGAGAGGTACTCGTGACTTAATTTTTTATTTATGAATTTATTTTTAAAGACCAGTAAAGTAAAAGAGGCTGGAGCTTTCCCATCTCCTGCATGTTTCTGTCCTTTACAATCCTTCTGATCTGAACTGTCCTTAATCCACAAGAGGGGATGCCCTCACCCGCCGGTCCTCAGTAATGCCTGGTGGAATTTGCCACAGGATTTTGCAGCTGCCCTGCTTCAGAAAGGAGGGGTTTCTGCACTTTCCCCATGTTCCCCCATCGTGGAGGAGGTTCTGCCCTTTGCTGGCCCTTACGCCTAACTGCTTGAACTCAGGTGGCCCCGAGACTTTCAGGACTTTACATATTTTATTACAGCTGCCAGTGTAATAAAAAAGCTAAAATAAAATGCAGCAGAAAAAAAACAATGGAGGGCATGTTTTGGATGCTCTTCTCCTGCCAGGCTACCTCTCACGGCTCTGGCTGCTCTCCGTGCCCGATGCCTGGCAAAGGCCATGGCTGCTACGGAGAGATGCAGCAGGACATAAAGCTGCTGAAGGACATGGGCAGCCAAAATGGAGCAAAAAAGGGAGAAAACACATTTTTTGGAGCCACTTGTTTACATGGACTCCTTCCCAATGATCAATATTTGAATCCTGTAGAGTTATTTGTTGTTTCAATCTGCTCCTTGCAACCCAACGTTGTTCGCCTCTGCCTCCCTGCGAAATGGCTGCCAGTGCCAGGGGCTGGTGGGTGCGAGGGGGCTGCACCCCTTCTTGCTGAACCTCGTGCCAGGGCCATTTACCCCAGCACAAATCGTCAGCACTCGCCCTGCCAGAGTTTCTAGATACCTGGTCCTTCAGGAGCTGAAATGCAAGGTGAGCCTGGTTGACTTCACTGGGAGAAGGACATGTCATCAGCTAAGTGATAAACTCCTGTGGCAAACAGCATGAGGGTAGGAACCAGCATGCGCGGTATAGTCTGGGTAAAAAGAAATAAGAAAAAAAATCATTGTCAATCAGATGTCAAAGAGTCCCTTCCCATTTTGCATTTTTCCAATAATTATGTGCAATTTCTTAGATGCCGGCCAAGGGACGGTGGCAGAATCAGCTCCTCAAGTAAATACGCTCACCTTGCCCACTGCTAAAATTTAGTAAAATATGTCTAGCTTAAATAAATGTGTTTGCTGAACTAGCCTAACATTATTTTCACTGCAAGTTCCCAAGGAAGGTTCTATTTTACCTGTTTTTTGTTCCTGTCATTCAGTCACGGTTCTTCTGGATTTGATGAAAATGATTTTTACAAGTCGGTCTTTACTGAGCTGGTCCAAGAAAAAAATAATGAAAAAGCTGCCACCATTTACCGAAACCAAAATATTTTTCCCAGCTCTAGCTCCTAACATTTTTTGTCAGTCATGCCTAGAATAAAAAGTGCTCTTTTTTATGCACATGAATTTGAAACAATTTTCCTAAGGAAATCTTTTTCGGTTCGGTGCAATTGTCATAGTGCGTTTGAATATATTGAATACCTTCAGGAGAAGAACAAAAATAAATGGGCTAGACTTGACTGACTAAGGACGGTTAAATCCAGAGAGCTGCTTTTGAGATAACTTGGACTTTTATGACTGGGAGTGGGATTACTTAAATGGGATAAAATATCATTAGTGCCTGGCTAAAATACCTGCTGAAGGATTTTTGTCTTAAGATAGTCAGTTTAGGGAAACAACAGACCAAAGGATCATATTTTACGACTGACTACAATTTGGCCCAGCCCTGTCTATGGGAGCCAGGCTACAAATACCTTTCATGAACAGGCAGTTTTGCAGACGATTATGTTCCAGCGGGACTCCTTGTGCTAACGACTTTCCAAGATGACTAAAGTATCATCACCTGCCCCTATGAAATATAAATCAAAAAATCAGCCCTCCCAGTGGCTGGGGAACAAGAAGAGAGACTAAAAAGCAAAATGGTTTGTAAGGCACTGAAAACACACTGAAAATATATCCAGCTTTCAGTTAAGAAAATGTAGTTTTTTTGGAAGAGGAAGAGAATGTAGCGGCCCCTTTTCCCCTGGGGAGAGAAAAAAACCCCCCTTTTTACAGAGTTTTCTGCTGGTCTTTTCAAATCGGTCGAGTTTCTCTGGGAGACGGGAATTCCTGGCAGGGAAAAAGCCCTTTGATTCTTCACCTCTCTGGAAAGTGAGTTGATGGTTTGGTTTGTTTTTCTTTTCCATGGTGCAGTCTGTCCCTGCTTTGTTGACCTGGATATTCCTCCTTGTTTAGAGAAGTTTTGTCTTTAGGCTGGAAAAAGGAAAAATATGGGTTTTCGCTCATCTATCGTCAGGCTAAAACGAAAGACAAAAACAAGAAGACCTTTGGGTTTCCAGAGAATTACAGGCATTTCTGATACGTTAGAATTATTAAAAATTCCGTGTCTGGCAAACGGAGTCAAGCGAGTTCAGTCAATGTTTATTTCCTTTGAGTCTTTTAAAAGCCTTCTCCTCCCTTCTATTTTTTTTATGGTGGCGAAAGAATAATTTAGACAACTACAAGAGAAAAGGACCCTTTTTCTTTCTCTGTCCCAGTATTTTGACTTTGAGACTCCTCACCGCCTTCGAAGGGAGCGGTGCCGCATGCGACAGTCCGCAGCGAAAGCACTCACATAGCAAAGCGCTCACCGCCCCCGATATGAAGGATAACGCAGTAATGGGAATAGCAGGAGGAGGTACGGTTTTATGGTGTCCTCCTTGCCCTCAGGGCGTTTCGAATTTAATCTGTACCATGGGAAGGCAGTTAAACCTCCTCTGTCTGGAGTGTTTTCATGGGAGGAGCAGGGCCAGAGAAAGAGGGGGAAACAAACAGCAGGATGGGATAAACCAGCCTCCAGGTATTTCACTTTGCTTGCTTTCCCTCTCCATTCCTGGCTGCAGACACACCACTGCCCATAAGGGCTGTCCTCGCCCCGTCCCGGACACCCTCAGCAGCCCTGCCATGGTGAGGGCGACGGCACCAGCCAAGCCGTGGGTGTCAAATTTAGATTATTTGCCCCTCCAGTTAGTTTCGATTAATGCCTCCGACCTCCCTCCTCTGCAGCGTTGTGCAGCACCGGCGACCGGTCCTGCTGGCAAATGCGTGATCCCTGCAAGGTGACCGAGCAGCATCCCGGCACGGTGCCTCTTTGGCACGGTAAATTCATGAAAAACACCGAACTCAGCGTTACAGCGAAGTGTGGAAGGGGAAAAGGACTTTGGCCACTGGTCAGGAAATGAGTATTGGTTAAAGAAATCCCTCTTATTAATGACACACCGTGGGTATGTACTCTGAGGTAGTTTGGGGGAATGTTTAGCAACACCCCATCTTTTTTGTTTGCCAGCGACAGCGTGCTCTCAGCATTTTTTTAAAGAGCAGCCAAGGGAGGGTGGAAGTGGGTGAGGAAACGGCAGCTCTCCTTCCTGGAGCCCATGCTGGAGGGACAGCCTGCTGCCATTCGGCACGGCGACACCTGAAATCCTGCTCAAAAATCTGTCAAAAGATAAAGACATAATACAGAAAACATGATCTTATCCTTAATTCTTACGGAGTGTGTGGATTCAAGAAAACTGAGAAGAAATGTGATCCAGGACAGTTAGGTGCTTGCAGTCAGTGTCTGTCTAGTGATTGCATCACTTCCAATACTGAGCATTAAAATATTAAACGGACTGAATGTTTCAATCAAACTCTGAATTGATTCAGTTCCTGATCAGGGACTAGTAAAGCTTTGATCATTACAGAAGAAGCTGAAACTGCAGCAAAGCAATTGACTGACATCCCTTGGGAGCACTGACATACGCCATGGTCAGAAGAAACCTCAGCAGACCGACCAAAAATGTCAAAATGTCAAAACTGGATCTAGTGAAGTGGTAGTTGGGATGGAGGGGCAGGTGGGTTAAAGCAACCAAGAATGAAACAGGCCTTTGACAAGCTACTGAACTGGCAGAGAGGAGCTGCTGGATCTCAGATTGCAGGCGCGGGCTGGGGGGGAGCTTGAGGGGAGGTCGGGGAGGTGTGGATACGGAGGGGACATGTGCAGAGCATCCTTGCCTGCCCGCAGGTTGGCAGGAGCACTCTCGGCGCTGGGCGCTGCAAGGTGCTGCTGAAGCAGAGGCGGGGAAATCAGCTCAGTCTCAGAAATGAGACCCGGGCACGGGTTTGCAGATACACATGTGGAGGACAGGAAACCAGTGCTGTAAATTTGGGAAGAGCTAAAAAAATAAGGGAAATGCCAGCTACTGTGACAAACGGACAAGAGCGATGTAATATTAAAAGGTGAAGTGCTGCAAGAGAAGTGTTAATTACATGCATGGCAATGCATACGTTAACCTTTGGCTACGTTGAAAAATATTTCAGCAACAGGCATACATTCCTGCACAGACTATAAAAAGTCTGCACCGTGCTTTTATTACTCTGGCCTTGGATTCACACGGTAAAAATGCGAATGCCTGACAGTTGCCTCTTGTTTGACGGGACAATCTGTGTCATCGCTTTAAAACACAGCTGTCACAAAATGATGGCACAACAGACTGGGTCCTGCACTGCACGGAGGGTGGTCGGTGCTCCCGACAAAGCCAGAATATGCTGTCAGCAGTATTGCAATACGATGCATTAATCGTGCTACTGTTGATAATGCATTTGCCACATTAACTTATGACTGCTGCATCTCTAATACGTATCGCAATAAATTACTCAAATCCCGATCTGCTTACACAAGGCAGGAGCCCACTGCTGATACAAGACAAATTCCCTGAGTGAGAACTTGAGGATTAACTCTCGATTCCCTTATGCCTGGGATTAACAACATTACAAGCTTGATACTAGTTTCAGATCCAACAGCCGTTTTTTATTAGGAGAGCAGGGTTGGAAATAATAGATCAGTGGGGCAGCGAGGTCCATTCAGGCAAAGGCATGCTCCATGTGCGGGTGAAGATCTTTTGAAAGGTTAGCATCGTACCACCCCTTAATTCCCACCGAACAGGAACGACACATTATACACTGCCTGCGTTACAATTTCACTCAGTACTGCCTGCCTGGATTTTTGTTTTAATTCTGACAAAGTGCATGGTGTTGCAACTGAACTCCCCAACAGCACAGGGATAAAAAAAATCAATCATGTTTTTGAAGGTGTTTAACATACTGGAGATCCGTCACACACCACTCGTCAGATGAGCCACCCTATGCTTGTAGTAACCCGATTATGTGGCATGCTTCAAATGAAATTAAGCTGTTATTAAAGGCTTCAAAATACCCAGCTCTCTACCAGACGTCTTGTAAAGCATCCTGCCAATTTCTGCTCATCTTTTTAAAAGCGCACCGGTCCTATGACAGGATACAAATGGGTTTAGCTTCTGCTGCGGTTGTTTGGTTCAAAACTAGCAAACTCACCATTAATTATTGATCTGGCTTGTCAAGCTATAGCATCAATTATTGCAGCCCTGGCACGTGGGGCTTTGGAATTAAAAGCATCCATAACCTTTGTGTGGAAAGGGCTTACTCTTTTTGG
This sequence comes from Fulmarus glacialis, assembly GCF_000690835.1. Lineage (NCBI taxonomy): Eukaryota > Metazoa > Chordata > Aves > Procellariiformes > Procellariidae > Fulmarus > Fulmarus glacialis. Next base: position 66,389 of record NW_009209882.1, read on the forward strand.
CTTAAGAATACCATTTTTCTTCCATGACACGTTCATGACTTCTATACGTATGGTCTCCACCCGCACTTACCCGTGGTTGTTTCCCAGCGCAGGTAAGCCTCTGGGTTGATTAAATAACAGCAGTAAATGGTACCCAGACGGATCCCCTGATAAGCATAAGGTTGGTTGTTTCTGGGGCTGATGCTCTGTTCCTTGGGGAGAGTGGAAACCACCGTGTCACTTTTTTTTTCTCCTCAGTATGAACGTCTTTCAGTTTTAGGCTTGTAAGAATATCTTTGCTGTGACACATATTTGATAGGTAGAAATGGAAATTATGGGCATCAGGGGTGGAAGGTGAATCAGTTGACATTTTCCTGGTGTAACAGGATTCAGATTTACTTCTGGAGGATAGGAAAATGTCTCTGACAGGGAATCCTAAATCCTGGGCTGGGGAAATACATTTGTGTAATTGCAATTGTTGATGAAAAAAGGATAAGCAAAGGATAGAGCAGTATTTCTTTTCTGACTGATTCAAGAAATATTAGCTTGCCAATTTTAGAAATCTGTGAAGAATCACCTTGCAGTTATTAGGGCTGGGAATTACAGAATCCTTAGAGCAATATTTCTGAGAGCTTTTGTATAGACACTGAATAACAGGGAAATAATACTTCACATGGGATTTGTGGGTTTGCAAATGAAAGCAACACTTGCTCTTAGCAACATGAGTGCATAAAAGAGCTGAGTCTTCACTCTAACCTCAGTGGATGTTGTGATCCACAAATTAATGCTCACATTCTACCTGTTTGTGGGCTGCTGCTCCAAAACGTGCATTTCAGAGGGACCTTCTCCTCCAGAAGCGTTGTTGGGTCTCAGGCTTGGGCAGGCAGTTGCCAGGCTATTTTGTCCCCATTTCATCTTGTGTTTTATGGTTGGATTGGAAATTCCTCTGCCTTCCATGTTTTTTACAGCACTTATTTCAAGACAACCTTCATCCTGCAGTGGCACCACGTACTAAAATGAACGTGCTTATGAAGTATTAAGATCAAGAAGAAAGTGTAAGGTATGAGACTGGAGAGAAACTACTGAGTGTAACCCACAGTATCATTTTTTTCCCTTCAGAATCTCCCAGCTAAAATAAATCAGCAAAGTCCTACTGTTTAGAGCCTCCCATGTAGCTGCTATCCCTTGACAGAAAAGGAATTAAGCAGCCTAAGGATGTTGCATTTATACACTCAACAGGGAGGTATAGCTGACAAAGTCTTTGTATCAAATGCATGCAAGGGAATGAGGCTAAAATAAAAAGCTCATCTATTTCAGAGACAAAAAAAAAGGACATTTGCATAAAAGATTTTGAGGAAAATGTTTCTGTTTCATTTACCTGGTTTATTAGACAGGAAAAATTGGTCTCTGGACCTTACCAAAACACATACCTTGAACCAGCCCATGCAGCTAAGGATATTAACCCAGTGAGCTCATCACACCCTTTCCTTTCATATCTGACCTAGAAGCTAAATTAATAAACAGTTTTCTGCCTTAGCTGGCTGGTCAGGTGTGGGAGCAGCCAAGAAAGCATGCTGAAGCTCCTTGAGACCCGCTCAGCAAACTGTGACCACTCGAGGGATGCCTTCGGAGAGGGCAGAGCAGCAGCAGACCAGTGTCCTGATGTCGCTGCGTGGCTTCAACTCGGTATCAGCCAAGGGGAATTGCTCAGATAAATAGTGAGGTCATGGGAGCTGGGTTAATGGCAGTCCAGCGTGGTGGAAATTCATAACTAATGACTTCACCATGACCTATGAGTAAGCATCTGACCTTCCTGGTGGGGCAACTGAGTCAATGGTTAGCAGACCAGCCCTTGATATCTTACAAACGCATAGCTGCTGAGATAGAGACCTCCCAGAAGCCGACAGGCTATGCCTAGGATCCCGTACTTTGAAAACCAGAAGCAGCTTTCAGCTACTTGATTCAATCCTCTGCCATCTAGAGGCCATTAGGGCTGGAGATGCATGGTGGGGAAGCCTTTGTGTGCTTGTGTGGTACCTTCCTCTTCACAGGAGCCAACACTCCCTTGGCCAGTCGAGTTTCTGTGGGAAAAATTACACCCAAATGGTTCTCTCTTTGCTCTAGACAGCAGACAGGGGAAGCTGAAGAGGTCAATGGGCCACAATTGCCCTTCTTCTCAAGGGAGACAAAGAAGTTGCTACTTCCTATTATTTGATTCAGAATTTAGGGGAAATAAAATTAACATCAGTCATTGCACCTTTCTGGAACACTTATACTTAGCTGGCCTAACCTTAAAGAAGTTAGCTACTGGTTTTGGCACATCTCTTGGCAGTGAAATAGAAGGTTTCAATGGTTTGCCATTTCCCCTCAAACAGGCACACTCGCTCTGTGATGGCTGAACAACATGGAAGAGTTTGCAGAGCTTGGAGATAGGCAACACAGGCGACCCCACCCATTTTTCTTGCACTTCGTGGCCCCACAGATATTTGGGTATGGAGAGTCTTTGAGGATATGCAAGAAAATGGAGTGCAGGTAAACATTTCCATGATCGATTTTGTCAGTCCACTCACCCTCAGCATCTCCACCTGGTCCCACACGACCCTAAACTGATTAGTGAATTTACGGATCACTTGGACAAGCGAGGTGTCAGTCAGCCATGCAACCTTCGGGGAGCCATGTCCCAGGCACTACCAAACCATCCTTGCTCTCTTCAGAAGAAGGGCTCTGCTTGGAAAAGCAAGCATACCAAAGATGGATTAGTGAAAACACTTATGCCCTTTAACAAGATGGATTAAAAATAATAAGTCTCGTCAGGGGGCTCAGTTTAATTGCTGGGATTATGCCAGCAATGGAGACGTAAGTGGAGGAAAGCTACCAGGAGATGTGTCCAGAAGAAACTTGTTCCCTTGACTTCCCTTACAAACTGGCGGAGAAAACTGGCTGATGATTCAGTTTTGCTTTTAATTCAACATAATGACTAAATCCTGCAAAGATAATTGGTGTTATGGACATTTGTGCTGGCAGCTGTACTCTAGTACTTTTTAAAATCATTATCTGTTAAGACATTTGCAAATATACAGCGAGCCTGGCAATGCCTCATTAAAGCACTGAAGAAGAGAGTCACAAATTTTATTGCCTCAGCATTACACGTTGAAGTCATAATTGTAAAGATCTGTTCTGAAAGTATAAATTCTCTTACTGCTTCAGCAAAATCTCATGTTTTTCTAGACAAGCTCTTGAGAAGGGCATAAAAATGAAAAATGCCATCAGCATTCAAACACAGAAGTCTGACCGGCTCCATTTTTTTTCATTTAAGGAAAATGCTTGCTCTAGCTACGCAGAGAATATATTTTAAAATGTAACCATACTGAAACGTCAGACAAATACTATTCCTGCAGCAATTTTAGGCAATAGACTATGATGCTTCACTTCCAGCCCACCATTTCTCCCGATGCACATTATCTTTTATTTCAGGGTCTCTATCCAAACTTATTGAGGTCAGTAGAAAGATTATCATAGGTTTCATTCAGTTCTGTATCAAGCCCTTGATCAGGACACCTCAATTTTTATTAGGAGAGAGTAAACTTGCTGGTGGTTTAGAAGAACTCCGTTGCCATTGGCTTAGAAAAATAGGTTGTTATTAAATGGAGTTGAAACACAGAAATTAATGTGATATCGTTCTATATTCTAGGGACAGGCCTCTAGCCTGTCTTCAGGAACTTGCTGTTTGCTGTTTGATGTTGTAAATTTGTACATATAAAAAGGAAACACTAGTAAGAGTCTAATTCTGTGAACTTCCCAGCAGTTTAATAGTGTTTCAGAGACAAACAAATCCCATTGAGCGAGTCACCTGTATCTTATTTCACATGATCCTGGAATTGGCTCTAGATAAATGAACGTAGATAAACATTATTTAGCCTAATGAAATCCCCACGGGCTGGGATCAGTTTCCCACTGTTACTCCTGCTGTTCCTCTCTGCAGGTCTTTGGGTGTATATTCTCCTTGATGTGCATGCAAGTCATCTCTTTCTGTGGCTGTGTGTTTGCGTGCGTATCCAGAGGAAAATAAATTGCCTTTGTATAGCTTCTCAGAGAGAGTTAATCTGTTTAGGATTGAGCCATTTATTCTATAAGACCAGAGACGGTTGCATTAAATGACACGGATGCTGGAACATTGGTAGCCGGAGTTCCACTGCCACGCTGTCATGGTGAAGGAGATACAGAGCAGGGACAATAAGATGACACTATCAATATAAAGCCAGATTTACATCATCGTCCCCAGTGATTTAATTCAAGGGTATGATATCACTCACTTTGAGTTAATGCAGAAATACAGCCTGTATTTCAAGGTCTGAACATTGCCATATAGATAAAAACACCACTCGCTCACAAATTGTTCAAAGCCTTTACATGCTTTTTGGAGCTGGATTGCCAAGCGGCATCCCGGGAGGCTCTCCTAACCCTGCAGGAGAGGGGCATTCCTTCTTTAACTGGAGCTGGCATAACATAAACTGGGATGGAGGGAGCAGGAAGGGGATGGGCTGATATCCCTCAGCCTCCAAAAACTTTTCACCTGTGCCAGGAATGACATAGCCAAACGTGAGCTGCAGGCTGGTACGTGGCCATCGGATATCCGGCATGGCCGAGCAGCTTGACTCCACACAGCCTCTTCCATCCTTCTGCGTCTCTTTGCCACCCCAGTTGAGAACTGTTTTAAAAAGAGAGAAATAAAGCAAATGCATTTGGGGTTTGTCATTTTAAAGGCAAGACAAAATCTAAAAAAAGAAAACCAAACAAGGAATCATAGGAAAATCTTACAAATATATGAGAGGCCTCTGAGTGTTTTGATCACTGAAGCTGTCCAGAGGCATTGCCAGATTTTTTCCCCAGCATGCTGGAAAAACTCTACCCTGGGATAGGTCTCCTTTGTCAACTGTTAGGAGAATTGGTTTGGCCTTGCTAAAGCTGAGGGTGGAGTTGGGAATGACGCCTGGTTCATGGTCAAACTCTGGCTTTGATCTCAACTATGGAGAGACTAGCACCTCTCACCATAATTTAGGATCTGCCACAAATATTTAAGCTTCAGACTTTTTTTTTTCCCTTCCTTTTTCCACGCTTTAGGTTTTTTCCTTCTCCTCTCAGACTCTCTCATAATTTCGGGAGCTTGACCTCTGAGCAATGTTGGCAGCTGTGTATGCCAGTGTTGACATCCCAGCCATGTACAGCTGCACAGCCCGCAAAGCTCCGTAGTCAGAAGGTCAAATCACCTCAGGAAAAAAATAAAGTTATGAACTAATAATTGACCGATCCCCAACACCTTCACCTTGAAAATCTTACTGCATTTAAGAACACAACCGGCACCTTTCCAAGGGTTGCCCAGCCCTTCGCTAGACCCCACACTTGGCATTGCTACTTGTCACCCCGAGTGGGCAGATTAGGAGGGACAAAGTCTTGGCTTGGTCCCTCAAAGTACCCGTCAGCTTCATAAGATACATCAAGGCAAGGGTAATTCCTCAGGAGTCAGGCTGAGGAGTTCATCAAGGCTCAGAGTAATTCCTCTTTGGACCAACAAGTCATTCAAATCAGGAGTTCTTGCCCTGTCTAGGATGTCATACAGCTGTGTACTTGGTGAGGGGACAGCCCAGCCCTCGGTGAGCCTCAGAGGTACGGTCAAATACGTTCTTACTGAAACACCAAGCCCTTGAGGGCAGTAGGTACAATATACAGCATCTACAGGAAATTATTTTAGGATTAAAACCAGGAAAGAACTTTCTACCCTGTTTCAGTTTAGACGTGGAAATTAATGTATTGTCCCTAGCTGCATAGTTAAGGGATATTGATGCAGGAGAGACTGATGTTTATCGAATCACAAGAATCGCTGGTACAGCACCTTTATTTCTTTTAAGCTATTCCGCCCAGAATACAGGGTTACAGGGCACCAGAGAAATCTACAACACGATGTTGAAATAACTGGATAATTTCTCCAGCACCCTGTGCTGATATTACAGTTTTCATTACATTCCTATTGCGGCAGCACATTTCAATGCCTCCTTTTTTCATCTGGTGATGTTTTTCAACTCCAGGTCCCACCCAGAGACTTCTGCAAAACTTCCTGTGCGTTCTCTTCCAGCCTCAGTGTACTTTGAGTATAAGAAGCTGCCACAAGTAAAACCATACAAGTAATGTACTGAACACAGCCGATGTACAGCGAACACGTATGACGATGGGCAGACGTACGAGGCTGGGATCTATGGTACCGCTGTGAGTTGACATTCTCTGAACTTTACAGTAGTGGGAACCGAGTAGCAATGAATGTTTTGTAAATTGACCCTCCAGCCCAGAAAAGCCAAAGGCAAATTTACTTTAAGGTTAAGCGGAGAGGTCAAAAATGTTCTGGTTGTAATGTGAAGGACTGAAAAAAAGCCCAGACTTTTCAAGGTTCGTACTGGGGCTGATGTGATGTAAGACAGGCTTCTGCTCTTTGGATCCATACCAAGGAAGACTCTTCTTGTTTATGTTGGTGTAAACGATAACAGCATCTGGCCGAAGACAAGAGGTTCATCCACTCAAGCTCTTTAACAATATCAGGCATAGTGCTTATCACTTTTCATTAACACATAAAATGAAGCCAAAAAGGCAGAGCACAGTTTGTTCCATTTCCACTCTAATTAGATGCACTTTGTTATTTTCTGGATCATTCACCCTTGGTTCAACTTAAGTTTATTTTAAGACAGGCTAATCACCCTTTTAACTAGAGAATCCTTGGCCTCCCACTGCTCACTTGCAGTGATGCCTAATCAGGTAGAAGGAGAATTTCTGCTTTGTGTAAAGGCAAGATTGACATTGACCTTAAGAAGTGGCCTACCAATAAGTCACTACTGCGGGCTGCCACGATGCACTCAGTGACGTGGCACAAATACATTGTGCCATAATAAATGCTACATTATATGCCAATGAAAGAGGCACAGGAACTGGAGATATATAAATATAAGAGTGAACTAGATCCACATCCTCATTATCTTTTCCACACCTAATTCTTTTCAAGTAAGGACCAAAGGAAACTCCTGTTGTGACCAAACGCTGGCTGAAAATACATCTTGTGATGAACAATTCAATGTCTCCTCAGTGTTTAAGCAGAGCAGAATACAAGTGGTATATACAGAAGAGGGAAGGCTAAGCCTACGTGAATGTTAGTTCCCATGCATACGATAACTATGAGGAAGCTCACTCTTGGCTTAAATTCATTAATCCCTCAGTACTATCCCTGGGCTATAGTGCTGCTATAGACAAAGACCAAGGAACTGCCCCCAGCAGATCCTGCGTCAAGGTCTCAGCACCTGTTAATATCACTGCTCCATTTGCTTCCCTTCTGTACATGCACAGTATAGAGGGAAAGCAGCCAACCCTGGTTAAGGAAAAAAGTAGGAAATGGGAACATGAATAGTGAAATCAATAACTTGTCCAAAGCTGAAACATTAGAGAAATGTTTCAGTTTTGGGCCCCTCACTCCAAGAAGGACATTGAGGTGCTGGAGCGTGTCCAGAGAAGGGCAACGAAGCTGGGGAAGGGTCTGGAGCACAAGTCTGATGAGGAGCGGCTGAGGGAAGTGGGGCTGTTTAGCCTGGAGAAGAGGAGGCTGAGGGGAGACCTCATCGCGCTCTACAACTACCTGAAAGGAGGTTGTAGCGAGGTGGGGGTTGGTCTCTTCTCCCAAGTAACCAGCGATAGGACGAGAGGAAATGGCCTCAAGTTGTGCCAGGGGAGGTTTAGACTGGACATTAGGAAAAACTTCTTTACTGAAAGAGTGGTCAGGCCTTGGAACAGGCTGCCCAGGGAAGTGGTGGAGTCACCATCCCTGGAAGTATTTAAAAGACGTGTAGATGAGGCACTCAGGGACATGGTTTAGTGTGGATGGTGGTGTTGGGTTGACGGTTGGACTTGATGATCTTAGAGGTCTTTTCCAACCTTAATGATTCTATGATTCTAAGTCCCCTTAAAGAGGACTAATTAATAGACTCCATTTTACTGTGCGTTATCATAATACATTTTGCATCATGAACACAGGAGCTCTCCAGGTAGCTAAAGCCTTTGCTTTTCATCTTTATTTCCCAGTCTTTATGAAATGGTGATGGAAATGGAGATGAGACGGAGATGATGGTTACTGGGATTCTGCATTGGAGCCTGAGGAGAGAGGCAAATTCTTTGCATGTTTAACTCAGCTAACTTCACCAGGGATGTTGCTGGCCTTGCAGGGCTATTGTTTTGGTACAATATGTTTTTATACTTTTATGAATGGGCTATTTATGTAGCTTCTATGGAAGATCTTCATGTGGTGGAAAACAATAGGGAGTGATGAGGATCTGTTCCACAGGGTTACAGATCTGACATTCGAGGGCCCCATGAGCCCATCAAAGATAAAGTCCATTGTATTTAGATTTGAATAAAAGGAATGTTCAAATTTGAAATAAAAAAACCATTGTTTGATACCCTGAAGCAGGTTACCCACTGCTTTGTTTGTGGGTGAGGGGAAGACAGGTAGCTTCACTTTCTTCTTCCTGGGAGCTATGCACAGTCAAATAACTAATTTGAGGAAAGCAAGCTATTAGCTTCTTCAAACAGCTTCTTGGAGAGTTGTGCATGAGGTTGGCTTACATTGCTCGTAGTGGGACTGTGTCTTTACTGCAGTAGGACCTCAGTTCTCATCAACATAAAGAATGAGGTGTCATTTCCACCTCTATATTGAAAAGTTTCTATGTAGTGCAATGGCAGTTTGCTTCTGAGTGGAAACATTAATAGCGTGAATATGTTTATATGCTCACTAGGAGATCTGGCATGGATTAAACTATGCGTAGTATTCTTCATCATTACTCTCAAATAAATTTTGCACTTGGAAAGCAGTCATTTTTTTCCCCTATTATTTCCCTTTCGTTTGTATGTCACTTTTTTACCATCTTTATGCCTTCTTGGGTGGTAAACAATGGTTATTAATGTTGAATTTGTGACATTGGCATTGGTCATGTTCCTAGAAGACAATTATGAACACCTTCTTTGATCTCCTGCACAACACAGTCTAAAGAAACCAAGTCAATAATTCTGTCTTCAGCTCATAAAACACACTTGAAGTATAGCCTATCTCTCCGGGCGTTATTGTCTTGATGCATTGAAACACAGACCTCAAAAAATGGAGCCTTCACCACATTTTCCTTTCTCATAGACTTCAAATAATAAAACTGGTGAGCCATCATCCCCTAAGCTCAATTTTCTCTACTTAGAGCACTGGTACTGGCATAGGCAACAAGTGGGAAAATAATGTCAATATGATACAAAAAGGATTGCTTTTAAATTAAAGTACGACTGTCTGATGTAGCATGATAAACTGACCCTTTTACACTTAACTGTCCTCTCGGCCTGAAACACAGCAGTTAGAAGAGTGTCCTTACACCACCTTTTTGACTCGATGACATTTCTGGTTTCCATTGGGCTTGACTGAAAGACCTCACAGTAGGAGAAAATCTGGCGGTCTTATACCATCGTCTGTGGTAACAGCATGTGACAAAACAACTTTGCATCACTTTCTGCAGTGGGACATGGGATAATGAAGAGAATAGAAATAAAGGAATTAAAGGTTGTGGGAAGGGAACATTTTCCATCGTTGGGAAGAGCCATTTGTAACCAGCTTCCCCTCCCGACTATAGGCTTTTGGCTCGGGGCAGGAGGATTGAGTGCTCTCCTTCCCCTGGCAGGGGGAGGATGCAGCAGTGAAGCCTGTCCCTTAGCTTTCTGCCCCTTGAAGGAGATAAAAACAGCGGTGTACCAATTACCAAGGGTGAAAAAATGCATCGTGAACATGGCTTTTATCTAACCAAACATGCTGGGCTCCATCTATCCCAAGCATGCTCCCAGTGCTACCTGCTGTGACCATGGTGCCATCTTCTTGCGTTGGTCCCACATCATTCTCCTGACTCCAAGCAGGATTCCTGACTCCAAGCAGTGCTTTGCCCTGTTTGTTTGGGCTTGCAGACAGAATCGGGCCATGCCTGTGCTAAACCCTTCATCTGGCTGGTGGGTGACAAGGCTGCCCAGAGGCAGGAGCCCTGTCCCCTTGCATGGTACCTGCTCCTTGGACATGGGGGCTCTCTGCACAGCCTGCTCACTGGCCTGCTGGAAAAAGCGTGAAGTCTCCCCAGGATTATTTATTCATGAATGCTGAGAGCAACAACAGGCAAAACTGTGATTCCTGGGCTATGAAATAGCACCACAACTCCACGTGATGTAGCAGGAATCCTCTTGCTTCTGACAGATTCATGTCTCTCTTATCAGCTCTGAGTACGGCATTGCTTTCTGACTCTTTTTTTTTCATAACCATAGATGTTTAGCTGTCTGTTAAAATGAATGAGAATAATTAGACTGGTGGATCTGGGGGAACAAAATAGGACATACTCTTGGTTTAGCACCATGCTACTCCCTGGGGACACTGTTCTGGCGGCTGGGAGACTGGAATACATAATCTTTAACAATGAAAAAGGAGCTGATGAGTCATTCCAGCTACGAAAGGGATTAAAATATTTTTAAACAGAAGACTAGTTATTAATAAAGTGCAGGAAATGATAGGGAGTCATTGCACTTTGAGCAAAAAGACCAACACGATTTCCTCCCACATAATACTTACTTTGATGATACTCTTCCTCCCTCTTAAATCTTATTTTTATTCCCTCTCAACTCTTTCAAAACTTGTTTACAAAAGTGGCCATGATGTTATCCTTTCTCTGGGTGGATATTCATTTGCAGTAACTGATTCCTACTTCTCAGTCCTTGAAACAGGCCAAGGTTTGGAAAAACATCTCCACTCTTTGTTTCTTAGGCATGCCCGCTTCTTGGGAACACGACCCAAAATGTCAGTACCCAGTGCAAGTGTCCCAGTCCTTCTGACTCCTCCTAAGGCTCCTTTCTTCTCAAGTATCTTATTAACATAGAAAATTTAAACTGTGCCATGCATCCATATAAATAAAATAGACAGTAATTTCAGTCATAGCAGATTGGAAGGGTGCATAGCTGCAGAGTATGGCCCCAACGTTTTTCTGACTGCAAAATCATTATTGGGGAAAGAACAGTGATAAACACATATTCAAAATCCCTCACCAGCCGAACACTGTTTTTACACCTATGTAACCCGTTGCCTTCAGAGTTGTCACTTGGCAGCAAGGCCATGGCATTTTCTCCATACTCTATTCTCACCTTTGACGTATTTTTGGAAGATAAATTTAATGCATTAAATTATTTCAGAAGGCATTTTACATGCTGCCATTTTTTTTTTGCTGTAAATATCACAACGCAACGTATTTTTCTCTTGATAAGTTTATGAATTTACTTTAACTCCTTGAAGTATTTTGGCTGCTTTCCAAAGAAATTCAAAATGATCCACTCGAGTTAGGCGAAGTACTGCTGAAGCGCAGAGTCTTGTTAGTTTGGGCATTTTGACAGGAAACCATTTTCCCCAGAAATTTTGCATCAGTACTCTTTTTAACTCACTGGTGCTCCAAATCAAAATGTTAGAACTGTCCCCGGCTAATCTAGAAGGTTTTGTACAGCTCTGGCTTTCTAGCTGCGTGGATAACTTTGTTCTGATTTACTCTGCTTCCTTCTTTTCATCGCCAGTAATAGGATCCTGCCACTGGAAACAAGCCCAAGCCTCAAGTTAATTTTAGTTTGTGATGTTTTACTTTTGTGATGGTCACTTTACAAATCAGAATTCCCCTCAGCTACCAGCTCATATTTATTGTTATAAATCCTATGAAGCACGAGAACACAAGGGAAAAATGTCTTTCTTCATCTTGAAAACATAATGCTGAATGGCTGGAATGTGCTGAAATGGAAAAAACAATTATTTTATGATGTATTTGATCCACATCTAGAGCAGTACAGGGAAGACACTATCCAGAAAGTTCTAAGCCACAAAATGGACGTTTCAGAGGAAAGAAACCAAAACCAAATTCTTAATTTTCTCTTTTTTTTTAAACTGATACTTGTATTATCATAACACCTCAAGCCCTTTATAAGAAAAACACAAAATCAAGCTCCATGCTGTTGCATTCTTTCTGATTTGAAAGATGAGGCTCTGGGGCATTGAGTTTAATATCCCTATTTAACATCCCTTTAGTCTCTCCCTGCTTCCCCGTTTTAACATTTGTGACCCAGGCTCACATTTCCTCCTTCGATTTCTTCTGAATAGTGAGATGGATCTTTGTTTAATTTTGGCTTTTTTCCCCATGGCTGAGATTGTTTTATTTCTTGATCAGCTGTTACAGCAATGATTTTCTGCAATGTTTCTCTTTCTTCTTTTGGAAACTGTACATCTGCTCTTGGCATCTGTTCCATATCCTTTATGAACATTGAAGCAGGGAATTTATTTAATTTTTTTTTTTCTTGCAGAGGCTGAATCTATTGTCTAGAAATTATTGTCTTTGCCTTAGAAAGCCCATGGTCTCCTTCACTGATGCTTTACTCTTCTTGTGTCGGAAACACTTCCTCTTGCTCATCGTCTGGTGAAGCAGTAATTTATTCTGTATTATTACTTTCCTTGTAATTTCTTCGGAGTCTTTAATTGCATTCACTAACGATTCCAGCCCTTCTCTGTTATCTACCTCTCTATTGCTCCGTGTTACTTTTTGCACCGTATTGTTTTCGCACACCCATATTTTCTTTTTTATGCTACTAGTGTATATTTAATGACATCCACAGTCTCTGAGCCTACTAGAAATTGGCTTCGAAGCTGTGGCTTTTCTACCCTGTGTCATTTCTATCTCTTTATTCAACAGAATTCCACTGCATTTCCTCTGCTCGGCTTCGAAGCTGTGGCTTTTCTACCCAGTGTCATTTCTATCTCTTTACTCAACAGAATTCCACTGCATTTCCTCTGCTTCAATGCACACACCTCACTTTTATCATTTATACTTCCCTACAGTATGGAGCAAAGCACTTCTGCTGAAGAGTTTTAGTCTCCATTGAAATATTTTACTCTTGATAAGTCCAAATCGAGTGGAGAATCCCTCTCTCCCGGTAGTTTTTGCTTTAGATTTTGCATTAAAAAAATACCTTATGCATCTCAGCAAGGTGCTGGTCTAATGCATTTATTGCTCCAACTTGTTTGTATCGGTAAAGGTAACATCTTTCATCTTGAAGTATTATTGCACACTGATGGCCAGTAAAGTGAAAATGGACAAACACGCAGTCTGGTTTATAATAGATCTTTAAACAGACATTTTTATGCTTCACTGAAGAATTACCAACAGAGACTTTGCTCTCTGGAGAGTGCCAAGAACTTGTAAAGCTCAACAATTATAATACATGCGCACAGGGAATGCTAACACAAAGCAGACCGAGCGTATTTTAAACTTTCAAGGGTTGTCGGACGCACAGCTTCCCCGCAGCTGAACGCAGCGACCGTGCAAAGCTCGGAGCGAGAAAGGGGCACCGAGTTTCTGACGTGCAATTTGATGAGCAATTCAACCCCCAGCAAAACATCAACCAGCCACCTGGAGACTCAAGCATCAAGAGGAGCATCAGCATATCTTGTGTCTCTTCTGGCCCTTCTGCAGAATCTCAGAGAAAGGAAAGCTTCTCCCTCTTCCATTGTCCTCTCAAAAAAAAGTCAAGTGGAGGAAAGTTTGTCTTGCCTCCTGTGAGTAACAAGGAGAAGCCCTGAAGCAGGAGATTAGTACAATGTAAGTATGACACAAACACTCATTTTCAACAAATACATGAGGAATTTATCAACAGCTCAGACACATATGGATTTATCACAGCAACGAGTGTTAAACTCCAAGATTACTCTTACCCTATCGTTTCTTGTCTATGAACTTATCAAACTATCTCAAACCACTTTAGTTTCCTTATTCCCACCAACACATTTGAGAGACTACACCACAGTTTTAAGCTTTGAAAGAATAAAAGCTTTCATATAGATTTTAGCCTGGAGGTAATTCAAGACCAGCCCAAAAAAGACACCCAACATACAAAAAAATTTTTAGGAAAAGAAGCCAACTCCAGAATGGATCTTAAAATGGATCTTTATTAGCTAAACGAAAGCAGGACTCGCTTCTCTCTTCTTTTAATTTTCACACAAAGAATTCTGCGGCCATTAAGAGATACTTTCTCCTCACATCACTCTGAAACTCAAGACCCCAGTCTACTCTACAAGTTCACTCCGTAGGCTATTTTCCAAGACCATTATTTAAGATCAAAATCAGTAGGATGTAGCCACATGCAAATACTTGTCGAGCTGTGTGGATCTAAGTTTTCCTGACTTGTACCAGAAGTGATTCACTTATTGCTCATGTTTTGGTAGATCATATATTCTCCTTTTGGGATATATTGAAAAATTGGAGCAGTATCAGAGAACTCATGTTACAGAGGAAACTTCGCAAAATTGTCTACTAATGTTAGTTCCCCTGAATTTCACATTCCCCATTATCCTTTGGGATAATGGAACAGATCCAGCAAAGCTATCACACTGATGTTAAAAAGGTTTATTGTAATAAATGGAAAGAGTTGGAACTCCTTGTCCTACTGGCGTTTATGGCTGTTGGTGGAAAAGAAACACCTCCTTTGGGGGAAAGGCAAGAAGAGAACTGTGAATGCCAGGAGGCTCGTGCTGGGAAATCAGCCACATATATGCAAAAGGATTTCCACCGATATTTTAATGCAACAAATCTGAGAACAGCATTCAAACGTTCATTTGGATAACACAAATAATCAAAGAAAATCAAAGCAAAAAGCAAAGACAGTTTGTTGGCAGTTGGAAAAAGATTGGAAAGCTGGTGGTTTTGGGGGGGCTGCCCTGCGCAGCAGTAGAGCACATCTGGTTGGACCTCTGTTGTAAAATGAACAATGTAATAATTGTGAACTGAGCTGGCTTTAGATTCTGTTACTGAAAAATCTTCAAATAAAAGCTATCATCTAGATGAGATTAAAACTGCATGATTTCCTTAGAGTAAGGAAATCCACATCAAGACAAGCTGTAGCCAAGCCTGACAATATGAAGTTGTATTTTATGAGCCATAGCAGGAAAAAAGTTCCAGAAATTAGTAGAAAAAGGGTTTTCTGTTACATAAAAGGCCATTGCAATGACCACAGCTCAGCTCAGATCCCTCACTGACTTGGGCACTATACTTCGTCGCTGTATTTTTACCTTTTGTTTGATGCAAATATAGATATTTCATGCATCTCTCATTTTAAACCTTTCACACTAGAATGCAAATTAATTAAACAGTACACTCACTTCTACATAATTATTTGATATATTTCTCTGCTGACAAGTACAGTAGAATTTTATCAATTGTACTGATGAAAAATTGGTATTCAGAGCCTGGCTATTGAAAAGAAATTTGCTGTTTGTAATATGCATGATGCTGTTAACTTGTTGAGACAGCTGCAAGCAAAAATTAATGATTAATTTCAGCACATGATAAAGAAGGCAAGAAGAAATGGTGTGTGTAGAGAAATTATTGGTACAGCTTATAAAGGCCATGTGTTACACACCCTAATTAACACATTGCCATATGAGAAAGAGAAAATCTCACAACTATACTGAGGATGAATAAGTGGCTAAACATTATCCTTGGTGGTGCATAACTGAGGTTTCCAGGAACTGACACTTCACTAAATCACCCAAATTAATGCAACATCCTACACGGGGACGCAGCAGCCCCTGAGGCCGGGTCCGTGGGGCAGGTGGGACAGCTACCCCTCTCCTCTGCCTCATTTACCAAGTGACACCTATGGGCAGCAAAAGCCACCTGTGATATGGAGAGATGGTGCTATCTAGCAACAAATCATCCAGACAGCATGAAGGCCTCAGTTATGCCATTATTCTAATTTTTTTAAAGCTTCATAAGCACTCTACATTAAATTAGCTAAGCTGTTATCATACCTATGCCAGGTTGCTCCTTATAAGTCAGCCATTGATTCAGAGCAAACATAACCATCAGAAAAACATTAAATACACATGTCTCTCGAGCTGCCCTCTTTGAACCATGTTCTTACATTTTTCATGAAGTAATAGGAGAATTTTCTCAAACTAGCAACATCACACAACACAGATCAGGTTTTTTCTAACGCAATAAGTGTTACATATAAGCATATGGACACTTGCTTTCTCAATGAAATGTTTCACAGATTTCCCTGGTGCAGCAATGGAATGAAAAGGGGAGATTTATACACCGCCTTATATTATGAGCATGCTTACATTGAAACTAAGGCTATAGCTATGAACAGCACTGAAAGACTGCTTTTATTTATGGTGTGCTAGTCGACAGGCTGCAGCATTCTTTAGCCACCAGTAGGATGAGGACAGCTCTGCTGATATTTAACTTTATCACTTTGTATTATTAATTAACATAAGTAAACTCTTTGTTTGCAGGGAATGCGATAAGGTGGTAAAGAAGTTAGTAAAATAAATGATTCACAACAGCCGTAGGGACAGAGCCATGAGTGTTGTGGAAAGCTGCTAGGAATCTCTCTACTTCCCTTGAGTTTGCATTTTTGGAGCAGGTGTTTTCTGTGATTCCGATCTCTAAAGCACTTCTGCGCCTTTTAAGTGTTGTCTGTCTTTAATGACTAAACCTCTTTTTTCATCTCGAGTACTGAAGTTCTGAATATATACAACACTGAAATCATCAGCTATTTAATCTGTGTTTGGTGGTTGTCAAGAGGAGTAAAGTGATCTGCATATACAGTCCCAATCAGCAATAATTTAGCGTTCTGATGCACTCGAGGCACTTACAAAGCCATGAAAATCATGCAGTGCTGACTCTAGAATATCACACCTCGGGGCTTTTTAGATTTTTAGTTAAGATTGAAACTACAAGCCACAGCCTATGTTAGCAAAAAGGTTGGACCAAAGCCAGCCATTTTGAAGTTTTCAAAAGCCAGCCATTGCATTAAAAAGGTGTCAATTTTTTATTATAGCCCTAGTTTTCATGAAGGAAAAAGAAGTGAGTGTCAAGAGTCCTCTCTCAACCTCTACACTATACTTTAAAACCTGCTCTCTCCTGAAGTTTTACAACTAAGTGTCTTTAAAAGCCAAGAGAATACTTTCTTATAGATTGCACAGGTAGCAAGCAGTAATGCTTCTCACTGTAACAACCTGGTTTCAGCTGTACAAATTAAACAGAGACCTCATGGGAAAAAACTAGCGTCTGATCCTGCCATTAATAGCTGCCCACAATGAACAGCGTTAAATCCTGACATTTCTCGACTTTGCTACCTGAAATGCACCCCGTTCAGTTAGGGTTTTGCGATTTAGCTGCATTGCGCTGCCTGAGCATCTCCAGGGTAAGGGCTTTACCTGGCGGCGAGCCCTCGGCCGAAGGGGCAGCGGCTGGAGGGGGAGGAGGGCATGCTGCCTGGCAAAATCCAGTACCAGTCGCACACGCCACGGTCCTTGCTCAGGCACGCTGCGAGGGGCTGACAGAAGGGCTCTGTTAGCAGAGGCAGAGTTCAAGCTCCTTCGGGGAGACTCTTGGCTTTTGTTTGGTTTGGATGTCCTTTTCCTTGCAGGAATGGACTTGAGCCCATCGAGCGATGCTGGGCTGCTCAGAGGACACCAGTGAGCAGCACTGGAAGGAGCTGGTAGGCTCGTCTGGAACAGAGGATTGGGTACAAGCATCACCCTCTACTGCACACAGCATAATTAAATATCAGTTCATTAACAGAGACGTGAACCTTCAAGCACAGCCTCCCCAGCCTGCACCAGGATCCTCAGGCAACCTCTCTACACGCAGGACAAGAGTCGGTTTTGTTTGTGGAAGAGGAGGTGGCAGAAGTTATTTCACGCTGCCAGCCAAAAGCAGGAACAAGCTGGCTCTGTTAGCGTGCGAAGCT
>NW_009209883.1:0-887 GCF_000690835.1 Fulmarus glacialis
GCACGCTGCGATCGTGCCACTCTCGGCGCCGGGGCTCAGCCTCGCTTGTGTCGGGGCACGGGGACCTGCGTCCCCCCCCGGTGCATCCTCCTGCCCTTCTCCGGCGCCCCAAGCCCCGTCTGGGGCTGAGCCGGGGTTTGGTTCCCCGGGGCCCGGCAGCGAGCACCGGGTGCTCCTCGGCAGCGACGATCGCGGGTGCAGTGACAGTGACAGAACCGCCACCAGATGCATCGTGAGCAGCGGAGTTTCTCGCTTCCTATCCTACGCCTTAGCATGCGGAAGGTGGTGGTGGGGTTTATTTTTATTTTTGTGCAGCGGGCGGAGAGATCCCCCGCTTCTCCCAGCTGGAAACTTGTAAGGTTTTCACGGCAAATCCACTCTCTGCTGCCAGCAGTCGTCCTTACTGCTTATTCCCAGCTGGCTGTCAGTGCCAGGTACGGCCGTCACATGCAAGACAAACGGAGCGATGCGCCTTCTCCCATCACTGCCCTTTGCACTGCCCAGCCGGACTCAGTTCTGTCCATTTTCCTGAAAGAACATTAAGGATCTGGTTTTGTTTTTCTTGCTCGCCTCCCCCTCTTGGCAAATTAAAATGCGACTTGTACTGCTTCTGGATTCAGCGGTGTACTGAATCTCTAACAATTTGTGCGGCTTTAACATGCGGGTCTTTGTATTAAAATGCTACCTCTGAGAAAGCAGCCCCGCTTGTGTGTGCGAGCAAGCTGGCATCGCTAGGTACACTGTACTTATTTCTGTTCGAGACTTCTTGCATTACAAACACCCTTTCCTGGGCTGTGAAACAGATGATCTCATGTTCTGCTTGAGCTGGAGCTGAGAAGCTTGGAGGGATGTAAGCGGTGCTGAAGTTCTGCTGAAGTACTGGTTCA
>NW_009209883.1:919-7632 GCF_000690835.1 Fulmarus glacialis
TCCACCGGCCAGTAGATTGAAATTAGCCAGCTGTTTCATACTGAATCTCATTCAAGAGCAAATCCTGGGCACTCTCTACTGAGCTCTCACTCAGAAGGAAATCCTGGGCACCGGGAGCCTTTTGTATAATGCCACACCACCTGCAAAATCTTTGGTGATATGTTATGTAATGGGGTTTGCAGAAAATAAGACATTTGGGCAGTTTCTGCCAGTAGATTGAAATTAGCCAGCTGTTTCATACTGAATCTCATTCAAGAGCAAATCCTGGGCACTCTCTACTGAGCTCTCACTCAGAAGGAAATCCTGGGCACCGGGAGCCTTTTGTATAATGCCACACCACCTGCAAAATCTTTGGTGATATGTTATGTAATGGGGTTTGCAGAAAATAAGACATTTGGGCAGTTTCTGCATGTAGAGATATTTATATAAATCTAAACATTTTAATGTATTGTGACTAAGCATCTGTTCAAAATTGCTTTTTAACCAAATCATCCAGAAAGCAGGAACTGGTACATAGAGAGATTTTACTGAATATGTATTTTGCAGCTCGGTTCTGTCTTCCTTAAGCAGATTTTTCATGCAATAAAACTGTTCCCTATTGTCCTCTTCTTCAAAACACAGTTCAGAACATGTCTCAGCCAGAGAGAAATAAGAAAGAAAGAACTGTTTTAAGAGAGAGGAGGAGAACTGGACCTATTAAGCAACTAAGTACTGTTCTGTGGGAGTGGGGGAGAAGCTGTAAGTTATTGGAAAGAAAAAAACAACCAACTACCCAACCACAAAAAACTTATTAACCTAAATGCTTTCTCAAATGCATGAGCTGTTGCAGCCAGCTTGCTTCTCATGGGTCACTCTAGGTTTTACTGACCATGGCAGTCGTGAAGGGTGGGTGAATTGCTCTTGAATAGTTATTTTCATGCCCAAACTGGCTTTTCCGTAACATCTCGTAGATCAAAACTCCTTCCATCTGTGGAGGCCTCTGCAAAGAAATCTTACTCATTGGTGTTTACATTTCTCTGACAGTATCTTGGAAGAGAAGTATTTGTACTCTAATGTAGGGAGAAGATAGATACATAACCCCTACAGAGCACAGTGGGGTTTCCTCAGCCAGCTATTGATGCTTAAGGGGCTTTCTCTCCAGGGTGGGTTAGATTTAGGCTACTCATCTTCCTCTCCGCATGTGAACTTAGGATATCTCTCCATGCAGCTCACCTGTCTGTTCCCAATCTAGCAGAGAGGTTTGGGAGCATCTTCAGCCAATGCCAACAGGAGGATCAGCAGGGGAACACTGTACTGAGGTCCTCTGGTGTGAATTCATCTGTGTAATTACTGTTTGAAGTTTCGTAGAAGCTTTCCTTTTGTAAAAATGATGTGAAGGATCTACATTAGACTTGAGCTTTTTCCTGTGTGATGAAAGCTGAAGTCCCTCCCCCTGCCTCTGTCTCTTTCCCCACTTATCCCTGAATTGCACCTTCGATAAAAGATGATGGGGATAGTTGGGGCAGGGGGATTTTCCCTGGAGCCCTGGGGATGGCACCGAGTCCCAGCTGCACACAGCGGCTGCCGGAGCGAAGGGAAGCCGTAACCCCGACTCGGCCTGCCTTTGACTGACGTGCTCGTGCTGATGGAGCGAAGCTGTCGGGGCTGCTGAGACTCAGGCGTAGTCAGAGTGGGTCACTGCTCTCTGAGTCACGCAGGATGTGTCGGTGCGTTGGAGGTGGGCACAGGAATTGCCAACGAGGGCAGTATGTCTCCTAAGGCCAAGGACGCGAGGATTTCTCTTCCAAAATTACAACTAATGAGAGATGCAACTGCCCTGCACAAGCACAGGGTTCAGAGGAAGGGGGAGGCTTTACACCCGAGTTCAGTATCTGTCATTGCCATGAACTTCGTGTGGGACCTTCCGTGAGTTACTTCAGTTAAAACGTTCAAGAGGATCCCAGCTGCGCATCAAGGTCCCATCTTCAGGAGCAAGTGAGACCCCACACTGAGACGTCCTGAAGCACAGCTGGATGTCTGACTTGCTTTTGAAGACGACGCAGAGGAGCCCTCTCCAGATTGGCAATGGCTCACCTTGGAGGGGGTTGAGCTGGGGGGTGCCTCGGGCTGGCTGCTTTATTTTTGCATCTCTGTTACTTAACTGCATCCTCTTCAGAAGCAGGGACGTAAGTGCCCTGGCAGGGGGAAATGGGAGATAGCCCTTCCTGACTACGTCCCTCTTAGACAAGACCTCCTCTTCTCCTACGGGTTGTGCCCCATCCCATCCTGGACGGGGAGGGATTGTTGAGCCGTGAACTTTGGGAGCGGGGCTGCGTGGGCTGTGGCTTTGCTGCAGGGCCTCGGATTGATGCAACAGAAGGGATAATATAATGTGTGGTGGACCGTGGAGATATAAATGCATGAATATTCAAGTATGTCAAATACAGTGACTTTTTCAAAATACAATTCTATTAGAGCATGCCAATAAATAGTATGCCGATTGTAAATTAAATATCTGTTCTAAAAATAAAATAGAAACAATTTGGTAAGCTGTTTCCAAATGCATCAGGGAGTTCAAGGCAATATGTTTTTAGGCTGCTAGTTTTGCATTGTAAAAAATATTGTTACTTCACAGTGTCATAGCTTTCCTTACAAATTTAACTCCATGAAATTCAATAACTGTGCTGAAAAAAATTGCTAAATGTTTCATCTGTTTCATATTTTCTGGGAGTAGAACCATGCAATATGGGGAATATCAGCACACTGATTTCTTTTTTTATACTGGAAAACTAATTTTTGGACTCCCTTAGAACTACAGACTTCTCATTACAAGCTTTAATAATGAACTAATTACTGCTTCAGGTTTCTGTCCCCAGTGGATGTAATTTTAAATAGTCAATCAACAATCGTTCTTTCTTGTCTAAATACCTTTTTTCTTTTATCGGTGATGGTTCTTGTGGCCCACAGGGGTGTGTTACCAAGCCCCTTCAGGGAACTTTTTAGAAACCAGCGTGGGATAAAGGAGTACAATGAAATTGGGAGTGTAAAAATGAAACATCCCTTGTATCCCTTGGGGGCTTTTGGCTATATTTCTTTCTGCGGGCACCTTCGTACTAAACGAGAAGGATGAAAGTTGCAATCCTGCCTTCTGCTCTAGACACGATGAAGCCAGTAGAGATGTGATTATTCAGAAAGGAATACAGCTTAAAAGTGCAGCTCTCAGTTGGATGCTTCTTTTTTCCTAGAAAAGGCTGTGCATTTTCCAGGGCTCTCCGAGTGAGGATATCCTCTTTGCCAAAGCGGTGGTAGCCGCCTGCATCAATAAGCTGTGGCTGGCTGAGCTGCAACATTCGAGGTGCTGCGACTGGTATCGATGGAGATTGTGGTTCTGTCTCAGCTTCTGGCCTGAGGGAATTAAATTTGGCTCTTGGCAGTCATCGGTGCCTGTTCCTGCCGGATTTGCAGTATGGGCACGGGTAAGGGCTGTGTGAGAATCACTTTCCAGAACGTGTGATCCCACGATTTCAAGAGATGCTTCTTAAGTGTTTGGTTTTTAATTAATTTTGTGCTGCTCATCTGATCAGTTTCTATAAACTCCTTCACCCTGCAGCAAAAGTATTTGCAAACCGACTGTTCCACCCTCTCGTTGTTTAAGCTTCCTGCAGGTATATGGGATATAGGCCCCCAGGTTTCCATTTGCGTAGGTTCTGGGTGCAAAGCCAAAGATTCATGCTGAGACCCCTCCGGCTGAAGGACCTAATGAGATGGTAGAAATGTCCGATTTAATTTACTGCAACGTACCTGCCATGGGGGGACTCTTGGGTTATCACCGGTATTTGGGAAGAAAACTAACATACTTTAGCACTATTTTTCTCTAGATTATAATATATTTTGAACTAATTACCAGTTTATTGCATTTTCCTCTTCTAACCTTTAATAAGACAATACTGTTTTAGGAAGTGGGGTAATGATTCATTTTTTAAAAGATACTTCAGGAAAACTATACATTTTTCAGTTAGATTTATATAGAGAATTTAACAAAAAGGTAAAAATGGGAAACAGCAAACTTCAATTCTTTGCCTCTTTTCAAAAAATGGCTTTTGTGTTTCTCGGCAAGCTTTCATTTTCATCAGCCTCCAAATATTTGTCCTCGTTGTTACTGATGCACCTAATACATGTCAACAAGCTGAGCCATGCCATTCTACTGTATTGTTGAAATACTGGGCTATAGTTAATAGATGTGGAATCTTATTTCCTCTGTATGAATCAAAAGTAAAGGAACATCCCTGCTTCAAGAATTCACATGTTTCCATGTGAGTTACTAATGGGACGTTGGTGGTGCTATGAATATATTTTTCTGGAACACGGCATTTTGGAGGTAAAACTTATTTTCTTGACAAGGCAAAATTCAATATTAGCAATAATCTCAGCTCTTAATCTATTTTCGAGCGTCTGTCTGTAGACGTTGGGTAGAAGGGACTGCAAAGAATCATGTGGAAGAAGACTGGCCCTGCCAGGAGAGGGATGCTCGCCCGTGGAGAGAGACAGGGAGGGGTGCTGGTGCTTATGTGAGCAAAGGATTAGCAGATAATTGGGGCTGGCGTGGGGGGCAGCACAGGGGGATGCTGGAATGTGTCAGCTTGTACGGTGAAAGCATATATTCAGCAAGTACATTTGTGCAATTCCCAATTTACTCTTTGAAATGAAGTAAGGTGACCTCTTTGGAATGACAAATGGAGGGATCATTTCAAGGCATTAATTTTTATGAAAGAAATATTGATCTGTTTTTGAATCTCATAACACTAATACTGTAAAACTACATGTACTATATTATGTATTTTAGTGTATTAAATGAGTTTTGCTTGGAGGCATTAAAACCATCCAACACAATATTCTGCATCGTAATATCAGATGTTGTTTTTTCTATTTATAGTGATATTCAAATTAATCTCAATGAGTGACAATGCTGGCTGTCCCAGACATAGGATTATGATGAATTTTATCATAATATTGGAAGATACGAAGCATGTAATTAAGGCTGTTTGGAGAGCATGGAATCCAATATAGTCAGGTCATTAGTGTGGTGGAGTGGGTATCCGGGCAGAGAGAAATCTGAAGAAAAACAAGTATTTCTACAGCCTTCCTCATTACTGATGATTCACAAGGTCCTATAAAGCCCTTCTGCTGGAGGCAGTAGAGGTATTCTGAATCATCACCAATTTAGCTGAGAATAAAGCATGGTCTTATTATGGACCACTAAAATATGATAGCCCTGCCCTGCCCCAGGCCACCGGTCACTCGTACACAGTCACCACACGTTTTACCTTGCTGGAGTAACTCATACCTGCGGAGCTAGCATACTTCTTCCATGCAATTGTACTACATCAGGAAGAGAGACTTCAAATTACAGCAATTAGTATGTAGGAATGGTCTAAAAGCTCTTTAATTTCTGTGTCCCCATGTCACAGGGCCATCGTGCCACCCCTGCACAGACAGCAGAGCAGAGGTTGCCAGGGCACATTATTTTTTTTTTTTTGCAGGTCGGGGGCTGCTGATGGTGATGGAACTGGTGCTGAGGTGCGGTGTCCGGGCTCCCGTGTGCTGTATTTTGTAACAAAGCCCTTCGCTGGTGCTGTGCACAGGCGGACCCGGTGGCAGGGTGCAGGATGGTGCACCCCAAGCACGCCTACAGCGGGGCGGCTGCCGAGACCTTCACATCGGGGTCTGGCTGCTTCCCCAGGGGACAAGTGCCTCCATCTGACAGAATTTGACAAGTGGTGTTACATCTCCAGAGAAACCATAGCTCCAGCAGTATTGCCCGACTTTGTTCTAATTTAGTCTGTATTGCGATAAGTGATGCTTTTGCTATGTCATTTGGGATGTTCGGGAGAGGCATTAGCATGCTGTATGAATGCATGTTGCGAAGTATATATCCTCTTACTCCTTGGCTGACGGGGTAATGCAGGCCAATGCCTCACTTCCAAGTACTTTTGAATGGACTTGGCAAGCATGCCCAAACCCCTGTGAAGTGCTCCTAATTGGAGATCACCTTTCTCCTTGTGTTGAGATCATGTGAAGCACTCGGACTACCTGGCCTCTGATTTAAATGGGAAGAGAAGGCAGACTTGGGAGACCTTCCCTCCTGAAGGCCGTGCACTGCCTGGTGTGGCACAGATAAAATCTTTTCACATGTAGGGCACATCAAATAGCTCTATTTTTGTTAAAAGGGTAGCCTGACCTGTGGGGGAAGGGGGGACAGTTAGGAGCAGTCTTAGGTTGCAAGATTTCATTCTGATGATGGTTCTGCTTAATGCCTATGAATATGTTTGTGTATGTAGGTTTTTTTTAATATATATATATATATATATACACACACACTTGCATACATATAAAAATTTTTTTTTGTAGAAATTTATACTGTAAACAGAAGTGACCTGTCTTTTAACGTCTTGCTCAGGGATAAGGCTGGGAAAGGGAGAGCAGGCACCAGTGTCGGGCCATGGTGGGCGAGGATGGGATGGAGCACGCCTCCGGTGTCGTTGACTGTGCACCAACAGTCGTGTCACCAGCTTGTTTGGCTTTTCGATTCTGTCTGTCTCACATTATAATGATGTTTGGACTCAGAAGAATCAGTGATCTGTGATTAATAGAGAAAAGACGTGTTTTAGTAATACAGAGCGACCTCAAAGAGGTTCAGCAATACAGCCAACAGGTTGTGTTCAGGCTTGGCTGCT
>NW_009209883.1:7946-22781 GCF_000690835.1 Fulmarus glacialis
GGCTGCTCTGACGGATCAAAGGGAGAGTCAAGGTCGGGCTGGAGGAGCTGAGAGTGGTCACTGGGCAGCGCATTGCCCTGGTAGGGGAAGCAGCCAAGGTCGAGTCTGGTTTCAGTGCCAGGCAGTGACACAGGAGTCCCGGGGAGGACACAGCCCCGTCGGCGTGTCACACGGCGGGTAGCTGGCACGTGGCCGCTTGCCTTAGCCCAAGGGCAATGCCTTGCTGGAGCTGCTTTACTGCTTCCAGTTCAAAAGCCAGATAATCTGGCTTTGGTGTGGTCCCTGTGCTCCCCGCCTGCTGTAGATATGCCCTTAGATCTTGCTCTTACAGTTTTACAGCTGTTTTTGGCTTTTCACTTGCGGGTCTAACAACTGCTGACAAAGCCAAAACCTTAAGCTGTACTTGTCCTGAAAAATGACTCTGATCCAGGTTCTCCACAGGTGGGTTGATACAAACCCGTATCTCCACTGCCTTCGTTAGAGGTTTCACGTTTCTGTGGCTGACAGCAGGGCGTAGCAAACAGCCCAGCGCTGCTCGGGGTGCCCAGCCGGTGGGGTTCGGGGGTACGAGCCCCGTGGAACGAGCGAGCATGGCCACTGTCAGTGCTGCAGCCGTGATGGGAGCTGAAGGGCGAGCCGAGCTCTTTAAACGCCCCGTGTCGCCGGAAATGTAAAAAAGTTGGTTGTAGCGTGGTTAGAGGGGCTTTCCAGGGCTAGCTGGAAAAGTCATCCTTTTTGTTCATAAACCAAATTTCAGTTATAGAAATGACAGTGTAAAAGTGAATATAGATCCCTGCATGTGATTTTTATAGCAGCCATTTATTACCAGCCTACACAAAGGCCCTAATCCTAATTTTTCTTAGAAGAGTTAAATAGGACTATAAATCCGAAGATTGTAGAGGACAGAAACACACACTTACCTTAGCACAATTTTCCAGCGTTTTCTTTGGATGCTCCAGCACCGGCTGATGTCGGTGGGAAGGCAGCAAGCTGGACAAGGACCTGGCTGATTCGCTTGGACAGTTTTAGGCATCCCTTTGTCCTGGCACCGTCCCCTCGACCTCCCGCTCCGGCCCCTCGAGCGCTCCCCTCCTGTTTTCTGGGGGCCGAGGTTATCGGCGTGGCTCCTGCCGCCCGCTCCTTCAGCCGTGGTTCTCCGTACGCGTGGTGAGTTGCTGAGCTGAGATGGGACCCATATAGCCAGGCTGGTCCTAGCAGATGCTTGCCGAAGTTCTTTTATAAACTGTTCTGAAGAATATTCTACAACCTCCACGAAAGACTATTTTTCCCCTCTTAATAGTCAGCTTTTATCCTCTTTGCTGGAAATTTTCCTGGTTTTGTTTTGACTCTTCTTTGAGAGGCTATGAGGCTTAAGTGCAATGCAAGATGCTATAGGTACCTTCCTAAAGCAAGACTTTTGCTCTCTTCTATGCTGGAAGTTAGGTACAGAAAGTAGAGGTTTTGAATGCTTTAGTGGGAGAGATTTATCTGCAAGATTAACATACACTCAGCTGGGACTTGTGAAACTCCATCTCTCTCTGATTCAGGCTCGAGATGTTAGCCTGAATTTCCAATGGTCTGGATGGGTACCAGTGGTTATTTTAAATTCTGTCTCATCCCAGTGACGCATTTCCAGTCTAGACTACCTGTGTTAAAAAACCAACCAAACAAAAATCCCACAAGAAGTTTGCTTCCACAATAGCCCTTGTTTAAAGAACTGAAAATTTTCCAAATGAAGAAAATAATAAAATCCCAATTCTCTCTATTCAGTATCTTTGATGGAGAGGACAGAGGGTTCAGGATCTCAGGAGACCTTTGTGCCTACATTGTCTCAGATGGAAATGCTCAGGTTCGGTGCCTCACCAGTTTGTTTTCTCTGCTGCCATTTTAGAATTTGTGTAGAGTAAAGCATTCTGCAAGCTCATATGCAGAAGATTTTCTAATAAATTTATTATTTCATAAATATTTTAATAACAGTAATTATGCATTCATCAGAATGGAGATTTGTTTCAATGTCATTAAATTCAGCCTCATAATTATATGCATGGTATTTTTGCACACAGTACAAACTGAGTGCAATTGCTTTGTAAATGTATTGCAGCACTTGGCAACACAGGAGGAATTTACATCTTTGCCGGATTGTCGTCCCCAGCTATTGGCATGTTCAATATACCAAGAAGAGCGGGACAGCAGGAAATTTTCCTCTATGAGAATGGAGGATTTGGGCCTTAAGAAGGGCAGCAGGCTTCTATTTCCAGCAACAACAACCGATGAGCTCCTTAATACAAGATCACAGATAAAATGCAAATGGTGAGATACAGAGGTGCCAGTTGCACACAGCTGCTGTGATCGTGCCAAAACTGCAGAGACTTGGGGGGGGCACCCCGGGAGCCCTGTTTGTGCACACCGCGACACCCACCACTGCTTACTGGGCTATCAAAATCCTGCTAAGATTGACACAAATTTACTTTTGAAATAAATTTATAAATTGTTTTTGTGATAATTCTGTACTTTTTTTTAACACAAATTTATTTTTAGACATCTTGAGATAAACACAGATGAGCTAGCATTAGAAGTTCTGTGGCCAAAGAAAGCTTGACTAGACCGACTACAAGTCTGATAGCAAATTCCATTTTCATGGTGAATATGGCCCTTTATCCTGGGAGAGCCAGGCATTTGCTGGTTTCTAAGTACCTCTGCTTGATAAACACAACTTGGTAAGCTTAATCAACATTTTTGTTTTCAGTCGTGATATCAGAGACTGCTAGTGTTTAGTCCCAGTAACACAAGCCCCATGTATTACTGAGGGCAGGTATAAGCGTATACTCTCTAACTTAACAGTGGAACAAAGATCATCTTTTTTCCAGGATGAGCTCACCTGGCCGCAGATGTTTGATAGATCTCTAATGCTTATCTTGTGACAGTGTATCCCATGTATCTCAGTACTTAATTTCCATGTTAAAAAAAAAAAATCAAAGGCAACTTGATCGAATCCCACATATCAGCCTGTACCTTGTGTATCTCAAGGACAACAGAGTTTAGTATTCACTGTGTTACCATCTCCATTGATTCCCCAGCATTTGAATTTTCCTTGACACCCAGGTCCATAACCACCTCCTGTGCTGTAACATGTATTCTGGCTGTGTCCAACACTTGCTGCTGCTCTCTCAAAGTTCAGAACTTGCATCTCGGCTGATGCAGCCAGAACAACCTGTGTTGCCTCCTCACCTTCCTGTCCTTCCTATTGCCTATAAAATGGAGTTGATAAAGGCCTCTCAGAAGTATTTTTAATGTTACCTTCCTTATTGTGTCTTTCCCACTTGCTGTTTCTCTTGCATTTTCTATCCCTACCCGCAGGGATAACCCTTCCCACCCTGCCTACTCTGACATGAGGATGCGTTGGGACCATGGCTTCCCAGAGGACCACCCACCTATTCCTGGTTAACAAGGGCTGATGGCATAGCTGGGTTTATTCAGTTTAAAAAAGTGATCCTGTATGGTTGGGGTCAAGCTCCTTGCTGATGGATGTAAGTGGAGCTCTGACAGCTCACACCAGCTGAGGCTGCGGCTTTCTTTTCTGTATGTTTATTCCCTTTGGAAACAGGTACATCCCCCAGTTCTGTGATCTTTGGGGCATCAGGTATGCTGAGATGCCCTTAGTGCGTGGTCATTTCTCAGGGCAAGGCATAATGAAGAGTTGAATATGAATCAGTAAGATACAGGTTAATCTAATGGACAGCTGAAAGCTAATAAATTCTCCTGTTGTCTTGAATTTAATGACAGCTCATAAGAGCCTAGACAGCATCACCACCAGTTTTAACTGTGCTAGTGCCTTGCTGCTATAGAGACAAGATTAAGTGCCCAGAGTTGTTTCCCGTGCTGATCCCGTCAAGATGGAGTCCTAATGGGTAGGATCAAGGCCAAATCCCATTTAATAAAAAACTGGTAGGAATAAATCAAAAGTTAAAGGGAAACTGTCAACTCAAATTTGGCTGGAAGTTGTTATTTTTACAGAAATAAAATCCAGCACTAATAGAGATGTTTTAGTGATTTTTAAAGAAGGTAATTTTCTGGTAGAATTTGAATGCACAGAAATTATATTGACAATAAAAATTATTTAAATGACTTTTTGTGGTTTTGTAGTTTTTCTGTCTGACAGCAGTACAGAAAATCTCGGAGTATTAGCAATGTAAAGGAAATTATCTTTTTTAGGGTGCGTATACCACTACTACAGTGATCTTCAAAATTAGGAAAGGCTATTTTGATGTCTTGGTTCCCCAGCAAGTCTGTGGCAACTGAGAGCTCCCTGCCTGTTCCAGTGCTTGAAAACATTTCCTGTAGTAGAATGTCAGTGTCCTAGGTAAAGTGATTTGTGTGCTGTGCGGGGTTCTGGAAGTTGGCACAAAAAAATTAATTTTCCATCTGCCTGCAGCAACCATGATGGCATCAGCCCTTGGGGAGCTACAGCTTGTTTTCACTTTGTTAGCTAAATTGGATATGTGGAAATGGAGAAACGACTTGACTCCTTCCAGCCTTACGGAGGGCGCGCAGGACAGCTGCAGAAGTCAGCCTGTAACACACCGAGGTCTGTAACACCTCTCAGCGTGGGACCGGGTGGGTGGTGTGCAGGGCCACAGGGCAGAGGTGCTGAAGTCCATTGAAAGGCAGCTTTCCATCTTTAGGCATTTTTTTGTGATACGGTAGACTGTGAAGGGCATTAAATCCACGGAGAAATGAAAGAAATTGCAAATATAGTTTTTCCCACTTGTGATAAATGTATTTTGGTAGAGAATCAAATTGTTATTAAAAAAGCCCCCAACACCCCTGCTTACTTTCTCAGGAAGACTCTTCTTACATTTCAGAAGAAAATAAATACCTCTAAGCACAAAAGCACTGAGGAATAAGGCGGATAACTCTTCCATAAAATGTCCTGCTTGAGACAAGCAAAGCTTCTGCTGTTCTCTCTTAAGAAATCCATCTGTTAGTGAAATAATAATTGTTTATTCAAATGTGCACTATATGGCTACGTTTATGATGAATGCACATATGTGAAATAAAGCCCATGTTTGTTTCTGAGCACACGTCTATGCTGTGCTGTAACCCTGCACTTAGTATTTAAATGTGTTATGACTCTTTCCTGATTATCATAACCCAGCAGTTGATCCTGGCTCAAACCTCTTAGCAGCCCCAGTGAAAACGCCACATGCAGAATTAGAGCAGGGCCGTCAGCCATCGCACTGCAGCCTGGCTTTGGAGCAGATTTGGGACTCCTCTTACCGGTAATAGGGCACGTTTGCGTGTTAGCTAGCAAGTAAACGCTGCAGCAGCGAGGTAGCTGAGGTGTATCATTCATGCTCTAAACTATGAAAAAAGTTGTAACAGTTTATCAAAAATATGAACGGTTCCATGGGGCGAACTAGCTGATTTGTGGTACCTCTATGTGGCAAATTATTAAATACATTTCTATGCAATGGTTTATTTATACATATTGCTTTGTTTTTCCTTTTGCTACTTTTTCGTATTGAATTTTTTAGCAATAAATGTGTGCACTTCTCCCTCTTCCCTCCCTCTGCTGTTCCTCACTCAGCTCCTAAGCAGTCTGGAAAATTGGTCTGACAGTTGATTCTAATCTCCAGGGTGAATTTTAGATAAGATGCTATTGGGTTCATGAAATGAAGTTTTTTTCTTGTGCCATTATAAAGGTATGAGCTAGCAAAACTAGCAAACCGTTCTTGTTGTCTTTCCTACTGTTTTTTGTAGAGCATGTTAAATCTTACCACTTAAATTGTAATGAATAGGGCACACATTAAAAATAACAAAAATAACGAGGTATAGTTTAAACACACAGCTAGGAGAAAACACGATCTTTCTCAATTGAACTGTGTTTGTACTGTTCATGAATCTTTTTGTTGTATTTGTTGACTGAGATTTTTTTTTCAATGTGCCAAATTAAAAATGCCAGTTACTTAATGAAATAAAATTGCACTGAGGTTTGTGCTGCTTTACCTCTCATTATACTTGGTATCCCGAAAGTTTCTCAGTGGTACTGTGGTTTGCTAAGAGGCGAGAGAGAGTCTGGGCTATAGCGCTGGTTTGCTGTGGCATTACCTGGGGAGGGTGGAAATGCACCCTGCGGTTTGGAGAGGTTGGGGATTGTCAAAGCCAGTAGGTGGAAATAAAGCACATCCAGTTCCTCCCATTTTCATTTTATCCCAGCCTATGTCTGAAAACCAAATTGTTATATTGATTGTTACTATAAAACTTAATAAGACATTTGGTTTTTAACTGGTGATGGTCTTTTGGGGAGCGTTTTGATGGTAAAAATTAAAGTCACAGTGAATTACTCAGACCCTTTGTTTGTCATCCTTCTTATCGCACCTATGCTCTTTGAGTGATAATTTTCCCACGGTCTGTGTTTGCAGGGTCAACTCCTTCGTTTGCTTTGGGATGGCTAAATCCATGTTGACTTTGGTTGACCAGTGGGGAACGTAGGGATGCTTTCGCCCTCCTGTATTGGGAATGTTTTCTCATGGTCCGTGGTGTTCCCCTGGTGACACTGGGACAGTAGATGGTAGGGGACCTCGTGACTCCCTTGAAAACCTACAGCATGCCTTACAGTGAGCCGTTAGGAAAGTGTCTGTGGGCTTAGTGAATCACCTGGGATACTTATCGCAGGGAAGGGGCATGCTCGGGCTAAATGACAGCCTGTCACTGCACGGAACAAAATACTCTTATAAGCTACAGCAATTTTAAAAATAGAAACCAGGGAGAAAATGGACTTGAAGGTACATAGCACTCAGACAGGCGGGAATTGGTCCTAATGGGCCTTGAGCTGTGCTGGGGGTGGAGGGCTGTGAGCTCAGCCAGGGCAGCTAGCTGCAGGTGGGAGCAAAGTTACTGCTCTCATGTCTCCCCTTATCAAATTTATTTTTATTCCTAATTTGGACAAAGAACTCCCTCCCTCAGACTTGAACTTGTCCTTGTTTGGCTGCTGCGAGGGGCTGCTGGCGGCTGGGCTGGGTGTGATGGGAGAATCAACTGCAAAAACACGGCTGCTCTGTAGGACTTGCTTTACTTTGTAAAAACTTGCATCATATGAAATCTGGTGGGCCTAGATTAGATAATACCTGATTTCAAAAAAAAGTAATACATGACCTGGCTCCCGAGCCTAGCAGATGAGTACTTGGTGTAAGCCTAGGAAAGTCGGAGATGTGATTTTATTTACTTTCCAAGTGAGCCCGCAGCAGCCCCAGGGACTCTCGTACCCCGGGACCGGCCAAGGAACTCCCCCATCACCCGGGAATCCCCCATGGGTGCTCAGACCGGTCTCGCCGCTGCTTTCTGCAGCAGATCCATAGCACTGACGGCCGGGTGAGCCGTCAGTCTATTCCTTGTGCTCGGGGGTGGAGGAGCTCTCTGGAGCTTCTCAAACTTGGCAAGTTTATTGTCAGAACAGCAAAAAAAGGAAGAAAAAAAATTGTGCTCTCCAGGTCGTTTTTTCCCCCCTCAACTCTCTCCCAGTGCTCACATAAATTAAGCAAAACGTGATACAACTGGAACCTGTCTTCCTTAGCAGTTGGCAAAGTGTAGTATGTGCTATTAAACCTGAACCCATTGGCAGATACAAAACCCACAAAACACTTCACCTTTTTTTTAAAGGCACACTGCTCATCTTAATTTCAGGCATCACAGATATAAGAAAAATATTTGGAAGACACTGTTTGGGTTTCTTTGACCTATAAAATACCCTATCATAGAAATCAGAGTGTAACTCAGCAGAATTTGTGTGTAGTGTATAAATTCTTCACCATGAGGACTATCCTAAGTACATGTGTCTGGAAAGCTGTCCAGCAAGGTTTTGACCTCAACTGGGGCTTCTAACTGCCAGTATAATACTAAAAATACACAAATTATTGTAACGACAGTGCATAAAGAGCTGGTTTTTTGGCTGGAGTGAATTTGTCAGCAGAATTGCAGAGATTGCCCTTACCTTAGGATTTTGCTCATTTTCCTTTAGAGATGAACACGAAATCTACCCATAAATAACCAACTCAACATTTTCTCCGCAGCTTTTAAAAGAGAGAAATCCTGCCAATAGTCTAACAGACTAAAGAAGTGAAGTGTCTTCTCATGCAAAAGAAAATCCTGTCCACTTTTAACATGGATTAATCTCTGACTGCCAGGATTGCTGACTTTTCAACATAGGGTTTCTTGGCTTCAGAATCCCAGTTGTTCAGGAGAACAATGCGTGTTATTTTGGCAATTAAGTATTATTACGTTTATTGGTTTTGGTCAGATGGATGAGCTGGTATTGTCAACAGCTTTGACTTCATGGTAGATGGAAAGAGTTGTGGTGCAATCTGGTTTCTGCATTGGCTAATATTTGTGTCTCAAGTAGCTTTGGGCATGAACCAAAGGCGGTACGGACGAACACAGAGTTGTGAGTCTTAACCCCAGCCTGCATGAGGATTAGTGCCTTTTTCTTGGCAGTACAAAGGGAATCAATGATATCTTTAACTTCTGTGTAAGAAACCTTATCCCTGAAGTGTCAGCAGTAAAACCCTGCTTTTGCAGCTTCAGAAATGCAGGTGGTTGTTACTGGAGCTCTGTTAGGACCAGCTCACTGATGTCAGCTTGAACTGCCGAGCGCTAAGCACTGTGAAAACCCAGCCCACCGAGATTTTGGGTATTGCTAGGATGGATCCTATGAGGAGGCAAATGTGTTCTAGGATTGTTTTTTTTCCTTTGTGTTAAAATGAACTTCTCAGGTTAATTAGTTGATTTTTTTCCCCCCGCTTTGCACTTTGTGTATCTCCAAATGAGTTTGTAGATTCACACCTTGCTGACAAGAACATCATTCTGGGGAGCAGTGATCACAGCTTGGCTGTGTCTAACCAACAGCATCTATGAGGTCCTGGTGAGACAGGAGCGCTGCGCTGCAAAAAGCAACAAACAGAGCTATCTAGATAAAAGGTGGAATGTGATCATATGCTTTATTTAAGATGTGATCACATTCTTCAGATTTTGGGGACTGGCATTTTTTGTAAAAAAGCCCCCTACCCAGTCAGAAAAAACTCTTAAAACTTCAGATTTTTGTTAAAAACTTAAAGACATAAGCCTGCCCAAAAGGCTCAAAACTCAAAAACATTGTGAAGTTTTAACACAATTATTTTAATGGCAGTGTAGATTCTCACAGCAACTCATGGCTACAGGAGCTAGGATTATTAAAAAGTCACACAAATACAGTTGCAACGCCAGTAAAATTACAAGCTCTAAATATGCTGTAAGATGTGTTGTAAGGACATTTCTCAAGACTTTCTCCAGTACAGGAAAGAACCTAAACTTGAAAAAGATATATGTTTATAGGCAATTTTAAAATTTTCATTCAGTGGATTTCGGCACTTTGACAAATAAAGGTAGACATGTTAAAAATAAAGAGGTCTCATGCTGTCCAATTTAAAAACACTCACTAGTACAAAAAGCTGTTGAAATTTGATTAAAATCTTCCATGGTAAAGAATTGTACTCGTGTGGTGTATTAAATAGAGTGCGTAAAGATAATTCACGCGTGCTGGAGTCCCACCGGTG
The DNA here is from genome assembly GCF_000690835.1 of Fulmarus glacialis. NCBI lineage: Eukaryota > Metazoa > Chordata > Aves > Procellariiformes > Procellariidae > Fulmarus > Fulmarus glacialis. The sequence goes on from NW_009209883.1 coordinate 17,534, forward strand.
ACCTCAGCTGTGGAGCCATGTGGACTTACCGCGTTGATGGTTTTGCACTTTTCGACTCTCTCTCTTGTATTTAGTTCACTAGTCCAGCGCTTCGGCTGGTTACTTTGGCATCCCAAGTGCTTGATCCTCTTCGAATAGCTGACATCCTCTCAGTGCATTTATCATCTCTGGCATTATGATGATAAGGTATTGATGAGAAAACTTGGAAGATTAAGGCTTGAATTGAGTAAGAGTAGGACTAACCTTAATTAATGTGTGGTACTGTTTCTTATATGACAGTTTATCTGCTCTTAATTAATGTTGTTCAAAGTACATTGTAGATACGTGATTATAGACTTATTAAAAAAGCAATGGTGAGTAGCTGCCATGATCCAATAAAAAGTGTACTTCGATGGCAAGAGAAAAAAGGTAGTCACCAGTATGGCTAAGTCATCTGCAGGTGACTACTGGCTGTAGTTGACCTCTCTGTCTCTGAATTAAATGGAAATTGAACCGAGCAGCCCAGTGAATCTTTTTCAATTTCGCCAGTTTTTATTGACTCCTGTAATTGTCCTAATGAGACACTGCATTTGAGTTGTCTAGTCTCTCCCACCCACTATTTCTTCTCTAGCTTTTCTGAAAGTCTGTTTTTCACATGGGCTGTTCCCGTACGCAGTTCTTTACATTAACAGTTTTAAAACGACAGTTCTTCTATATCTTTTTTAAAATGTTCTCTGGGGAATTACGCTTCAAACAGGGAAATTGTATGTTTCATTATCAAAAAGGTTTCAGGTTTTATCAGAGTCTTTTTGTTGTAGTTGTCATGGAGGTTTTTATTATTATTGTTAAATTGAATAATGGGGAGGAACCTGTTCTTGAGTCTTTGTACAAGAACGAAAATTTAAATCCAGATAAATCTGCTCTGTTTGTAGAAGTGACTTTTTAAGGTTAACTGCATTTAGTTACAATCATTGGAAGTGCAGCTTTGTTACTTTATCTGAATTAGATGGCAAGGGCTTTTGCAACTGTAATAAGGGAAGATTGAACCCGACTTTTAAATGTAGATTGAGTATCTGGTAGTGATGTTTCAGGGACAGTTGTTTCTTGGTGATCAGAAGAAATGCTCCCTTAACCTCCCGGGGCTGCCACAGGACCCTAGCAGGGATGAAGTCTTTTGGTAGTGGCATGGAAAGAGGTGCTTCAAAAAGACCTGGAGGTGGATTTTCTTTGGAGTAAGTGCAAAACACTTCCTTTGGGTGGGGAGTGAGATGCTCCCCGGGCGGAGCAGGTCAGACATGTCACCGTGTTCGTGGCCCTTAACAAGGACAGGCTGAGCAGATGTTACTGGCACTGCTCATTCTCCTAAACTGCAGTAGCTCGGTCATTTGAGCCAAATAACTGTGGACCGCTTTCCTCTGGCTTTACCTGGTTAACACAGGCAGCACGGCCGGTGCCGGAGCATCCTCACCCGTGGCTCACCGATGCTGTCGCCGGTTAGTGTCACCTCTACGGACGCGTGCTCTGCACCAGCAGCTCAGCTGGAGTATCGTGAAGCTGGAAAAATCAGCATACTGGAGACGGGATGCCAGTTATTCTGCCTGAACTCAGTATTATTCATAGCCATCAAACATCCCTGGGACAGCACCAGCTCCCGATTTCCTGGGGCTGGGATGGAATCTGAATAAGCAATAAAGAGATTAAAAGCTTGGATCTGAGTGAGCTCTTGCAGCTGGGAGTCACCGCAGCAAGAAAAGCAGAGGCAGCGGAGTGTAACCTTTTTGAAATGTGGGTCAAATTCAGCAAATAGTTTTGAAATAGTTTTGTCTAAAAAAAGAAAATAGAGGAATAGTTTGAAAATGTAAAAAAAAAAAAAAAAAAAAATTCATTTCTGCATATTCAGGCTACCCCAGACTTTAGGAAGCTCCCAGTTCAGAGAAAGCATGATATGTAAATACTTTATATAATGCTTACTGTGACCATCATACTCATTATGCCTATGAAACGCATCATTTTTTCCTTCAGATGCTGAAATTTGTTGACAATCAGGAATAAGAAGAGTCCCCCAGGATTGTTTTGGTGTGACGCTATGGGAACTTTCCTTGTAATTACCACAGTAAGGCAAATTGCAGTAGGCATTTTAAAATAACAAGTTTAGATACTGACCTTTTTCAAAGGCTTTGATGAAAGATGTGAAAAATTGGAATTCATTACAATATTTCTAATTTCCTGACATTAAAATGGGAAAGACTTTCTCAATGTGCATCTTCTCAAATAGTTATCGTCAAATGTCCTAGTTTAACAAAGGTGCCTTGACTCTATGCATGCCAATGAACTTAACTATTGAATTTATAAATCAGTGTTAATACATGCTCTACAAAAGGAAAGGATTTCTTTTGGTGTATACATTGCTGTCATACAATTTATTACTGTGGTGTAAATGCCTGAATGAGTTTGGTCTAAAGGTGCATAAATACATTTAAATGGATTTAAAATTAGGACTATTAAAATAACTACACAAATCCCCTAAGAGCATTTTGGGGCAAAACTGAATGCAGGACACACATAAAATATATATTAAAAATAGATATCTATAACAAAATTATTATATATCATTTCAACATTGTCGTTATTTGTTTTTTATTTAAAGTCATAAGAAGGCACAAAAATAATTCTTAAAGCAATCTCTAAGACCATAGAGAAGGTAAACAAAAGCATCTGAATGCTGTTTACTCTTGAGAAGAACAGGCAGAATTCTGGTTTGGTGCCAGTTTGTTTATTTTTCTGTGGGTGGGGTTGTTTGGGGGGGTTTGTCATCGTCTTGAAAGACCCTAACCAAAACCATTCTTCAAGGCTTTGTTTAAGGACACAAAGAGACAGTCCCTGCTCTAAAGAATTTACCATCTGAGCAGAAAAAAACAAGGGATTGGAGGAAAGATGTATTATCTCCCTCTTGCAGATGGAAAACTGAGAGGCATAACAGATTAAGTGAATTGCCTCTGATCGTTTAAGACAATCTGTGAGCGCTGTGCAGTGAACTTCGATAGTGTAAGTCCCCGTGAGAGCCGTGGCCACAAAATCATCCTTCCCCATCCGGACGATGGGGGAGAAGGGAGCGTTCTCCGATGGGACACGATTTCTTTTCCTTCTTCCTTGCTTCTAGGGCTCGATATTCACGCACTGTTTTCTTTGGCATCCTCCACGCTGCTCCTAGCATCTCTAAGGCAAAAGTCTTCCCCTTGGAGGAATAGTGGGTTGTGACAACTCTGGTTTGTTTTCCCAGCGTGTTGAGATTTCTTACTGTCAGGTGAATGTGTTGACAGTAAGCTGGGTAATAAAGATTAACAGTGGGTGGAAAGGATAGTTCTTAAGCACCTGTTGCTGTTTGCTGATAAAACTGAAAGGATCAAAATACCAATCTAGGAGGGAGTTAATGCCATTCCCTTTAGAAAAGAAAAAAGGGAAGGAAAAAAAGTCATGCCGCAGAGCAGCAATGCAGTGTGTCCGAGGAGGGAGCAAGGCTAAAGCAGATGGGAAATGGAGAAGAATTAAGGAGACAGTGACACAGATGGGTTCAATCAGGAGGCGAACGAGGAAGATGATAAATGAGAGAGGAGCTGGCTGTGGGGAGGGGAGAGAGGCAGGAGAAGAGCAGCAGAAGGCAGATGAAGAGCAGCAGAAGGCAGATGAAGAGCAGCATGGGGGAGAGAGCATGTTCTTATCAGGTGGGTGATAATCCAAACTGACTTGGGGTAATCGCTGTTGTTGCAAGATGAATATTCAGACACTGTAATGTACTGTATTTATAGGATATGTTTTTCTGAAGGAATATCAGAAGACAATCTCAGTGAAAAAGGCTCTTTAGCTTTCTTCTCCAGAGAGATTTCTGGTGCTCTTAAAACAAGAGGTTGAAAGTTCCCAAAGAAAGTTCCTCTCTTGCCATGAAGTATCTGGGACCTGAATTACACCCCAGTAATTCCTGTCTGTCATCTGGCTCTTAAGACCCCACAAAACTGTGTGTTAAACAGCTCCTTGGATGGGCGGAAGAAACTTTTATTCAATGCAGTAGTCATCTTCTTGCACACTGACGTGCAGCTTTGCCAGGACCTTGTTCTGGGCCTTGGGAGCTGAATGGAAGTTTTGGCATTAATGAATCTAGGTTAGTAGGAGCAACAGAAATCCAGGTACCGGTTATTTTTTTAGTGGAGTATGAAGTGAATCATGTATACCTTAGAGAAGGCTTTCACTTGAGAGGAGGAAAAGGAGCACTTTGGAATTCATGCTGTGAATTTTTTTTACAAAGAATGACTTTAAATGCACTTTTTGTAATGCATGACTTTATTTATTTTAAAAAAGGCTGCATTATTAAATTTGGTTTTGTCTGTGCAAACAAACATGAATTATTTTGCTAGCTCAAGTGTCTTCTCAGTCACTCATAAATAAGAAAATGACTTGAAAGTACAATTGATCAAAAATGATGCATTGAGTTTTAAAAACCATTGAATTGGGAGTTCTGTCAGGTCATGAATTGCTCACTCATCCACAGAAAGCCTTTCTCCTTCAAAACTGCATTTCATAGTAATATCTTTGTTTTCTGCAAATGATGCAATAATTCAGATAAATCTGCGCTCATTGAGGAAAAATAGAAATGAATTGTGTGTGACACGTAATGAATTTCCAGCCTATTCAGAGGGAAGAGGTAAACAGGTCTGGCAGCTGGCTCGTGGTTTCTCCCTGATGAATAAGGGTCTGTCCGGTGGGCGCTGGGCAGGCAGATGAGAAATCTTTCCAAGTGCATTAAAAATGAACTGAGGTGATCCCGGAGAGGAACATCTGGGATGCCCTTGTCCTTTGTGCTGCCTTTTCTCTTTCAACCGCCCGGAGGGTTAGGATGATGCACGCTGCAGGTGAGGATCCCAGGCCACAGCTGGGCTGGTGGTGGGAGCTCTCAGGAGGAGGCGCGGGGGCTGAGCTGCTCCCCACGTCCCCGGCGAGAAGGTGCTGCTGGGTGAGGGCTGGGGTGCTGGCTCCAGCACGCCTTGCTCTCCCTGCCGAGCTTCTGGGGCTGCTTGTACGGGCTGGAAATGAGATGGACGGTTTCTTGCACAAGCGCATCCAAGCAGCGGCAGGGGAAGGAAGGGACTTGCATCCTTGCAGGTTTGGGGGATTTCCATCTTCAAAGTGAGTTCGATTCAAATTTTGTTGAAAACCCACTTACGTTTGCCTAAGAAATAGTATCAGGTTATTTTTTCCCAGAATATTCTTTTTAATT
>NW_009209883.1:22824-27132 GCF_000690835.1 Fulmarus glacialis
CCAACATGGGTCGGGTCTGTGTTGAATTGGCAACTTTCAAAGATGGCAGGCAACCGTGGAATGCCCTGGCTTCTGTGCGTTTCTGCCAGCTAAAATTTTGGCCTAAGAAATACCCTGGCGGTATTTAAAAGATGTGTAGATGTGGCACTTGGGGACATGGTTTAGTGGTGGACTTGGCAGTGTCGGCAGTGTTAGATTTACAGTTGGACTCGATCTTAAAGGTCTCTTCCAACCTAAATGATTCTACGATTCTATAAGGAAGCACTTATAGATATATTGCCTTGAGCAGTAAATTATCTAAATGTCGTTGCAAATCAGTTCCACACAAAAAGGACAGATTTCCAGTCTGGACTGCAATAGCTGCAGCCACAGTGATGCCAAGCCAGTGCGTGTTGCCACCTCCTTGTCTGCGTCGACTGTTTTTCGCACCCTGCTGTTGTAGTCTGTCTTCTGCATTGTCTGAGCGTGCCGGAGGCCTGGAATTAGGAGCACCAAGAGAATTTTGACGAGATCAGGTATGCAGTTATAAGTAGATTATGAAATGTTGGCTGTAAAACTGAAGTTTAATAAATGGGTCGAACTTATGCCAGTTCAGGGAGCTAACACAGACATATTCCCATTCAGAGAGCCTGGCATCGGTGCCATTTAACCTACATGTTACTGGTGTTAGGGCAGATGCACTGAAATTAATTTGATCTGTTTGACCTACATAGTTACACGGGATGGAAATAATAAGAAATAAACAAGAAGATGAGACCGCATTAGAGCAAATCCTATTTATGTCCTATTTTTTTTCTGCCTAGTGAATACTAATGTACAAATCAAAGGGATATACTTAAAAGTGTTTTAAATAACCATCCTTGCGAGGCTGGTGAGAAGGGAAAGGCTTATCATTATGCAATACAAAAGATTGAGGTGATCTTTACATGCAGTAGGGGAAAATGAGGAGCAAAAGAATGCAGTGAACTCCTCTTTCCTGAAGAAAGGAGCAAACCCTTCTGGCAGCTATTCCAGACCCGGAGCAGTTACAGACTTGCACAGCAGAAAAATATGCCTCAAGCTGGCTTTTAGTCAGCACTGAAAGACGTGGTTACCGAACTCTAAGCTATATTTTAAAACAGTGTGAAAGAGAAATAATTCTCAAGGTAACAGGGGATTCTTAAAAACCCAAGATAATTTGAAGTGCAGTTGGGTATGTATTTGTAAGCATAGCGTTCGTTATTTCTGTCCATACGTGGTGGGAGTTCATGCTCCCCGAGGGGAAGGCAGTGGGCTGGGAGGCGTCACCCCCTGCCTCGGGGGGCTGGCAGGCTGTGCCCCGGTCCCTGGGCAGCACTGCGGGCGGGTGGCTCCGGGGGGATGCCGGGGCAGGAGACGGGCGCTGACCTAATGCTAGGCATCGCTTCGCTGGATTTAGATAGGAATTTGGAAAATTCAGGGAAACAAAGGCAAATTAAATCAGCTCTGTACTGTCTTGCATACATCGTACGTGCATGCACACATGCTTGGGGGGGAATGCAGTCTCATCAGTCAAAGTGGGAAAGAAGGAATGTAGTCGGGGGCAAAGCCAGCCTGGATGCTGCGTGGTCATCTGGGATGTCCCCAGCCGCGTGCCAGCATGCGTACCAGGCTCCGCTTCCGTGCGGATGTGTGGGAGAGGAAGAGGAGAAATGCTTGGTCTTCCTTGTCTAGATGGGAGTGAAGAGAGGGAGAATGGGCCAGAGGACTCGGATTCAGCTGTCCCCACTGAAACAACGAAACCTGTGAGGACTCAGCTGCTAGGCTGGCTTGGTTGGTTTTTTGGTGGTTTTTTTGTGAAGTTAAAACTGTATTTCTTGGAGAGAGCAAGGAAATGGCTGCTAGAAAGGCACAGCCACGGTGTGTCTGAGGATACTGTTATGTAACTGGATTTTGGAGAACCAAAGGGAGGAGGGGTTAGTGATGCTTTTTGAACGTTGTTATCTGCTGAGGATGCTGGGGTTTGAGAAACAAGCAACTGAATACAGAAATGAAAAGTTCTAATGAAAGGGATGTATTCAGTAAGAGAAATGGATCAGAAATGTCATGACTTACACACAACGGTAGGACAAAACCTTACACACAATTAAGCTAATGAGTCCAGGGTGGACCTCTAACAAGAAGGGCAGTGGTGAGAGGGTCTTGCCAAGTGCCGTTGAGCACAGAGAAGCTCCTGCTCAGGAGGTGTTATCTGCTAAGAGGAATGGCTTCCCAGGCTTGTAGCACCTGTAGCACCTGATTTACTGATTTCTCTTGCTCTAAGGGAGACAAAAGTTAAAAATCCAATTTCAGTGTTCCCGGCTTCATTTACTTCCCAGGTTTCTGTGATGGTGAGACTTACTCAGCATTATGGTTCCCATGCTGGGATGTGTGTATGAGCTCACCCCTAATCTCACCCCCTTACACAACTTAGATTTCTTATCCCCTCCCCGTTTCCGTGGTCAGATGTGCTCGCTCCCTTCCCCGGGTGTCCTCTCCAGCCCTGGTGCCCACACTTGCTTTCCAGAGCCCACAGCCATACTTCTGCCACTTTTGTTCCCCCACCCTTTCTCCCCATCAGTCCATTGCAATAAGGAAAGATTACTAAAATGTTGTCTCTTAAGGATATCTGTTTATGCACTTTGAAGAAGACTGTGACTAAATGTTTTCTAGAGACTTCAGGCTTTTCTGGCTTCACAAGAAGGCAGTTTTCTTCATATACAGACAACCTCCACTGCAAGATTTTTCGTATCTCTCAGGTTTCAAAGCTAACTGCACCAGTCTAAAATTATGCCATTAAATATCAATTATCATAAATCATCACAACATGCTGCTCAGATTAAATATGCTCCTACTGGGGTCTTTCTCTCTGGAAATACAACCAAGTGAAGAAATGTTAAAATGAAACGAGCTGGATAGTCCATGGCTTTTCTTTTCTTTTTTTTTTTTTTTTAATGTTAACTTGATGTCTTGGCTGAGTTTCTTGTGACTGTTTACATTAAAAAAAAAATCTTGTAAACTTTATTGGCTGAAACATTCGTATCTAAACTTACACTGTTGCATGTTCTCAGGCACGTCTCGCCTTTGGCACGGAGGTGGGGTGTTCCAGCGGGATGGGCTCAGACTAAAGGCACACGCAGACTAAAGGGAATCAGTTAATTCTGGCTCACATTATTAAAGCTGCATTAGCAATTTGTGTGGAAGTCTCCTGCAGAACTGACTGTAGTTTGGTTTAGTTTAATTCACCTGGACGTGGATTAAGCCTACTTCAGCCATATTCTGAGTAAGTGTTTATAGGCAGGCTGAATTGAGGTGATCTTGTTTCTGAATTGACAGAATTAATATTTGAATTGTTGCCATGTGGGCAAATCCTAGATCCTAGATTTTACTGACTTCCAGATCACAGCAGAATTGCTGATATGGGTCTGTGTTTTTAAGCTTTGCAAAACAGTTCTAATGTCTTCAAATGTGAAAGAAATTCACGTTAAGAAGTGAAGGAGAGCAAAGGAGGGAGACATTAATCTTTTTTTTTCTTTACTGGTGACTGTTTCACCCATGTCTAGTAGTGGAAGCAATGATGAATGCACATAATGTTTTCCAACTAATTTCTGGGTCATTTCTCCAATTGCTTTTGAAAATGACTAAGCAGTATTTAATCTATTTTTTACAGATACACAAATCAGAAATTATGCTTTCCCTGAAGCAAGGCTGGGCACAGATCCCGGGTTGCTGGACTTCTCAACTGGTGCTAACCACTGAAAACTCAGTGCCCGCAGTGGTGACACACTGTTGGATGCTCGGGTGCGCTGCCCGGGGAGTGTTACCTTGCCAGAGCTCCAGGACGCACAGCGGCTGTGCTGTAATCTATAGGCGCATCTTTACAGGAGCGTTATCTACTAGTTGAGGTCTTGTTCGTAATCTTGACAAAACGTATTGCCATAGTCCATTCTTTTCCCATCAAATGTTGTCACTAGGGAAGTGGGATATGTCAGTGTCCTGGTTTTGGCTGGGATAGAGTTAAATTTCTTCCTAGTGCTGTGTTTTGGATTTAGTATGAAAGAATGTTGATAACACACTGATGTTTTCAGTTGTTGCTAAGTACCCTGCTAGTCAAGGACATCAGCTTCCATGCTCTGCCAGGTGCACAAGAGGACGGGAGGGAGCATAGCCAGGACAGCTGGCCCAGCTGGCCAATGGGGTATTCCATACCTTGTGATGTCATGCTCAGTATATGAATGGTAGGTGTGGTCCAGGAAGTAGCGATCGCTGCTTGGTTATCGGACAGCATGGGTGGTGAGCAATTGCATTGTG
>NW_009209884.1:0-24221 GCF_000690835.1 Fulmarus glacialis
TCGAAGAGTGTACCTGTCTAAACTGTGAGTAGCCAGCTTCTCTAAATATAGTAGAATAATAGTAGAATAACATTTGAAACTATTAGCATATTTTAACGTGAATTTAGAAGAATAAGAATCTCATGCTGTGCTAGCATTTTTCAACCTCATAACACTATGCTAAACAGCATGTTCCTCTCAGAAAGATGCTGATCCCCGAACACAAATATCTGCTAAAAAAGGGGTGGGGTGGGGGAGGAGGAAGGGGCTTGATGCAAACACATTGCAGTAAATTTATATCACAAATGGACTAAAAAAAAAAGCTAATGTTTTATCTTTAAAGGCACATATATTTTTAACCTGGTCAACCGGTCTAACATCTTCCATATATTGCATAATGCAAGACTAAATTAGAAAGCCAAACAAACATTTCAACTGAAGGTCTCTCTTCAAGGCTTTAATAAAAGCTGTTGCTATTATTAAAAACAAACTCACTAAAAAGAGCATATAATGTATTAATGAAAACCGTTGATTACTATCAGATTTAGGAAAAGCCTGTTTTATAATCCCATATTACAGCGATTCAAGGGAGAATTAGTTTACAAGAAAACCAGACTCTCAGGGCTTAATATTTCTCTTATTTTCAGAAAATCTTACACGAGCAGCTGAACATTACAACAGAATATTGGCTGGTTTTCTCTAGTACAACCTCTGTTATGTTACCTACAGAAAGGATTTGTATCTGAATCCATTGTTTGTTTCTTCTTTTGTTTCTCAAAAAAAGCTAGAAAACCAGGTTTTGTCTAGGTTAGTGAAATATTTATAAAAGAACATGAAAAGGGTGGAAAACAAAATCCAGGAGATCACAGGCAAGAATAAAAGACAGGAGACCAACTTTGAAGCTAAGGATCTTTTACACTGTCACTAAAGACATAGTTTCAAACTCTCCACTGTACGAAAAACCACATGGAAAAAACTGCATTTCTGAGTTGTTACCTCTCATATTTCACCCCAAAATTGTGGTGCCCTAAAGATTAGACTCATGAAACAACTTAGTGATTTTTCATTACTTATTCTATACTCTAGTCCTTTGGCTCAGTTTGATACTTGATTTTGGTGTAAATCTTGGTAAAAAGGAACTTTTCTCCTCTCGTTAATTCATATATGAAAACAGAGCTGGAAATAGAAAGAAAAAGCAAAGCACGGAAGCACAAAGGAAGCAAATGAGGCTGCAGTGTCACAAGAAGGTAATGACAGAACCACCATAACACTGGCAGTGTCACAAATACAAAAAAAAGATATGAAGCCAAACATTTAAGGGTAGTGAAATAAAGAAATTCTAATTAGAGATTAGAGACGGAACAGGGATGATGACGACACCAAAGCAAAACCCAAAAAACAATAGAAGCTTTCTCAAAAAACAAAAACCAAACAAACAAAATGATGAAAAAGTCTGTTGAACCCCTGGAAGCTGATGATTTCTGTCAGATTGCTGTGCTCCCTGTTGCTTTTACTTCCATTCACTCTGCACATACCATCCTGAGGAATAGTTTGCTCTTGAAATTTTACATAATTAGTGTCTTTCCCCTCCACAGAACTCTGAAATTGAACAAAAGCAGAGCTTTTGTGTAACCCATCTTAGAAAGCTAGACTCATCTACAAATCTTTCCTTCCTTTTCTGAAATTATTTCTGTGTTCATTATTCCCAACTTTCTAAAGAATTAAAGTTTTTTTATTTCTGTTATTGAGCAAAATATCGTTAAAATTCAAATCAGCTTTGGTCTCTGAAGAATTTCTTCCTAAAGCGCTTCTTGATTTTATTTTAGAGAACCAGTAGAAACCAAAGGCTTCATTATTAATTCAGATCTAGATCAAAGAAATATTTTCTCCACTAATTCGAAATGTTATCCTTCTTTTTTTTTCACATTTGGTTCAACTTTGTCTATGTTCAATATTAAAGTCCTAAACTATTTATAGTAAGGTTACAAATAGTCTGAAAAATATTATTTCCTATTCCTCCTAGCGACAGTGTGTCTATCACTGCTATTGAGTCTCAGGAGTGACTTTCAAATAGTTAAAAATAGTGTCTATTGCTGTTTTAGGATTTCTTTGTTTGTTTGCTTGTTTGTTTTACTTTTTTTCAGTATTCAGTCTGGATACATTGATCCTTGGAGGGCCACAGGGTGTAACATCTATTACTCAGTATTTCTCATTTCTCTTTATTAGACTGCCTTGAAGCTTTTAAAATTCCACTGGCCAGTCTTAGTTCTAACTTTTCTCATTTACATACACTTTAAACAGTTGATAAAAACCTATTCTTATTCTACCAGTGTTATTCCAATCTATGTACATTTAATACAAGAAAACTGAGGTTTTTTTTCAATGACAACAACAGGTTAAAGTAACACAGGTGGCAGATCCTGGTTTTCTAACTAACTTTTTCTCATACAAGTTTAGAAGAAGTCTTTTCTATTCATTTTTGTCTTTTAGTGAACAGCTGCCAGAAGAGTCAGAATATCCCAGAAAACTGTATCCTGCAAGCAAAACACAGAATATGACATGGGCTGGGTGACAGAGGGAAAAATATTAAGTGGAAACATGGTGCTAGCGGCATATTGGCTAGGTTTTTAATTATTTGTATGTAAGCAGAAATTTATGACTCATCTTCAAACAAAAAATAATTTATGTGTTAATGTGCACAACCACATAATTGAATTTTACTCAAAGCATTGAATATACTGTTTTTTAAAAAATCATTGTGAAAAGAAAAAATAATAGATCTTAAAACATGAGACATAAGAGTTGTTTAAAAGTTTAGTGATCATTAAAATTCAAATCCACAATGCAGTGAAGTACATTTATTGTTTTTTTCACTTTACCAATTGGTGCATATTTTATCTAAACCACTACTAATGTGTATGTCATTTTGAAGTGATTGTTCTAAAGCACACAGTATTTTTTGCTGTAGAAGGAAAGCACTAGATTCTTCATAAAGCTTCAAGCTAAAGCTCTCCCAGAAAACTCATTTTGATCACAGATGGTGTTATTTTTTCAAAACAATGCAAAAAGTGTATACACTAATACAAGAATAATATTGGAACCAATAATTTATCATGAATTAAGATGAATATACTTCCCATCTAGAATGTTGCCACTAGTTATCATGATAAGTAGGTGAAAATAACTGGAGTGGGATAAGAGCTGCTACGAATATTCATTGAGTGCTATTTAGAGTACTGTTAGAATAGCTGTTACTTTTTCATGCACTTATTTTCTTAGCAAGGTTGTATCTCCTTAATCATATTACTTAAAATGTTTTTCTCCTGTTTAGGAGACAGAAGTGAAAGGTTATTTACCTGTTCCATCTGTTACTAAAAAGAAAGACATTGTTTATAGCTTTATTTTTTTTTCCCCTGATTCGAATTATTACCATGCAACAGTCAAGTGAATAATGTGATAGCAACATTAGAATGGGATGGTGATGTTGTAAATGTGTATTTAAGTGATAGATAAGCAGCTTGAAGAAATTGGAGGCTCTATCTTCTTACTGACATCTTAATGTCATTTTGGAGATTTGACTCCTTTTGCTGCAGTTATTTGGGGTTATTTGCTGTGGTTTAAAGGACACAATCATTGAAAGTAATCCTTAGAACTCTAGTCATTAATTGTATTCCTTCTAATATAGAAAAATCTAAAATAAAACCCAGCCACCCATCAATACTATAATTACTTCATTTCCAATTTATTCTATATATCTTTCTGTGGAAACCTTTCTAACTCTCAGACTAGGCGTATTTCTTAAGGCATCAGAAATTCTTATTTTCTTGTTGAGCTTATTTCTCAAATTAAATTCTTTTTTTATGATCTAAAGATTATTTTGTAATCTTTTGTTTACAGTGTAAATGACAATTATGACTAAGCTCAACAAAAGCCTTTGAATCTAGCATGTGTTCATTAGTTAGGCAAGAAAAGCCACTCCAGAATTGCTGAGGGACCTGAGATCAGGAATTTAATTAATATTAAGAATCTTTAATTAAGTTTGATAATTTTGATCTGCTAACCAAGGTACTATTTGCCCCTTTTCCTTTAATGCATAGGCTAAACACTGCAGTTTTAGAAAGAGAGGCTTAAATTACAATAGCATTTCCATATCCAAGGAGGGGGGGGGGAGAGAAAACTAAAAGAACCAGGAAAAAAAAACCAAAAAACTTCTAGACTATCTTAAACACAATACCGAAGAAACTGTACTGAACTGGAAGGTTGCTTCTCCTTGATGTTGTTATGCACTTCTGTTTGCTTTTCTGTTCTTAGTCATTTGTTTGCTTACAGAGATGAACAGAATGATTTGCAGTAAGTGCTGTCAAGCTGAGGAATGGAAACGGCATGTTGTTAGTTTGCTTAGTTCAGATCGGTTTTTACATTTTTTTCTGGTTATCATTCTTGAGGAAAAGCTTGCCAAAATTAAAAAAAAACAAAAACAAAAACAAACCAAACAAACCCCACACCTAGTACAATTTTTCCACTGCCTGATCTTCTCAATTGAACTGTTCTTTAGATAGTATTTTAACTAATAATCTCTTAATATTTCTGTTATTTCCCCCGGTAATATTTTAGCTCATGAATGCACAACTTCATAATACATATGCAGGACGTATGCCAGAAAGCAGTGATTTTTGTATTCTTTTTAATTATTGTACAGACTAGATTTTTAGCTAGTCTGAATGTTTAGGAAACATTCAAAAGTTTAAATATTAATTCTTTGCTCTTTAGAGACCATTGTCTAAGCTAGCCTTTGCTTTCTATCATAGTTCAACAGGTATAAAAAACCTGTTTCTGAAAGATCTAAAACTTAACGCTCTCATGGATTTGCAATGTTTCATTTCATAAGTCATCAACCCAAGGAGGTAATGTATTTGATTTTCCTTGCATTATGTTTTCTGTAGGAATTGTCGTTTGAGTCCCATTTTCCTTCCAGTGGTCAGGATATTTAAGAACTGCAGCTCCCAGAATCCACATCATGAAAAGAGATGTACAGAACAGGAACAATTTGCATGAGAAGAATGTCCTGTCTGGGTAAATGGATTAGTCAGCTCTTAATTATGGAGAAATGCTAACTGAATACTGCACAGATTTTAAATGAAGTGTTTCAGGATAGTTCATTAAGCCAAGAGGAATCTTTTAAACTGTTTGTCCTGACAAATGTTAAGATATTGGAATGTCCAGAGAGGCTGAAATTCTAAAATGCATGTACCTCCACTCACTCTAGAAACTTGAGGTGTACAGTCTTATCCAGGGACAAAAGGCACAAATGAACTTGTCTACATTCTCTCAAAAATGTCAGTTAATCCCTGCTACAATATATTTCTCTCCAAAACAATTTTTTTTTCAAATTTCATATGAAGTTTCCTTTGATGCTGTTCACAATTTATTGTGACTATAAAGTCTTCAAGAAATGGCTTAAGATTTTTTCCATTTTCCTGTCCATGCAAAGGGATGCTATGCCTGCTCACAATTTATTACTTTTAGTTTTTACTCTTTCTAAGAAGTAGGTTATTACTAAACATTCTTGTCCTAGATTACCATTTTACATGATGTTGGAATAATGTTTATTCATGGCTGCCTGTAGGATTAGGTGTTTATAATAAAAGCAGTAACCTTGTTATTTGGACTTCAAATGCTGCAACTGAGACTAAGTAAATATACTTTGTAACTGTATTATAAATGCTGCACAGAGACATTTTGCAGCTGTTTTATAAAATGGTTGCTGTTCTTAAAAAGTTTGTCATTTGAACCTTTCTCTGGAGATAAATGCATAGGACAGCTCCCATGCACAAGTATCTTATGAGAACATCAAATCTATTCTCCATGCTCTTTACTGACTGGCAGAAATATGATGTGGTGGGTTGACCTTGGCTGGCCACCAGGCACAAACCAAGCCACTCTCTCACTCCCCCTTGTCAGCCAGACAGGACGAGAAAATACGGTGAAAAGCTCATAGGTCAAGATAAGGACAGAGAGATCACTCACTGGTAACCATCATGGGCAAAACAGACTCAAACTGGGGAAGATGAATTTATTTTATTGCCAATTAATAACAAAGTAGGAGAGTGAGAAATAAAAATAAAACTAAAAACACCTTTCCCCCAACTCCCCTTCTTCTCAGGCTCAACTTCGCTCCTGGCTCTTCTACCTCTTCCCCATCCTGAGAGGCACAGGAGGATGGAGAATGGGACTTGTCATCAGTTCATAACAGCTCCTGTTTCCCACTTCTTCCTCCTCACTTTCTTCCCCTGCTCCAGCATGGAGTCCCTCCCATGGGACACAATCCTTCAAAAATGATTCCAGTGTGGATTCTTTCCATGGGCTGGAGTCCTTCAAGAACAGACTGCTCCAGCATGGGTCTCCCATGGGCCACAGCTCCTGCCAGGAGCCTGCTCTGGTGTGGGGTCTCCATGGGCTGCAGTGTGGATATCTGCTCCAACATGGTCCTTCATGGGCTGCAGGGATACAACCTGCATCACCATAGTCTTCTCCATGAGCTGCAGGAGAATCTCTGCTCTGGAGCCTGGAGCACCTCCTCCCCCTCCTACTTCACCAACTTTGATGTCTGCAGAGCTGTTTCTTTCACATTTTCCTCATCCTTCTCTCTCACAGCTGCTGCACAGTCTTTTTTTACCCTTTCTTAAATATGTTTTCACAGAGGTGCCACCAGCATTGCTGACTAGCTCAGCTTTGGGCAGTGGCAGATCCATTTTGAAGCCAGCCGAAACTGGCTCCTTCTGACATGAGAGCAGCTCTTGGTGTCTTCTCACAGAAGCCACCCCTGAAGATCCAATGCTACCAAAACCTTGCCACACAAACCTAAAACATATTATTAACTCAAAGTCTGTGTTCTCACTTCAAAGTGTTTATTTTTCCTCCACCCATTTTATAAAGGCCTAAACCTTAGATGACAACTCCACTCCTCAGGCATAAAGAAATACCCTTACCCTAAGGGTCAAGCTCATCCTTGAAAGAAAGAGAACTTTGAAAACCAGTGTGGAGCTGATTGCAACTTCTCAAGAGCTGAGGACAAACACAGACCCCATCTCATTTTCTCCTTGTGCAAAGAAGTGTGTTTAGTGTCTCATTCTCAAATGTAAATTCTTATGTGATATACATATGCACTTCAGAGTGCAAATGAAAATATTACAGTATAAATACAGTTATCGTATAGACACAAGGGATGAAGCAGAGAACAAACTATGAATGACAGTCACACTTTCTTTAGTTGCATTTCATTTATAAATACATAATGTACTCATATTTTACCACTGGAAAATGTTTAGATTCTATAGTGACTCAAAGTAGAGACATACATTGCTGTCTGTCATGTTTCTAGCCTGCAAAATTTTGGATATTTATTGATAGACTCAAGGGAAGATATTTTGTGACATCTGAGGTTCTCCCTAAGCCTATCACTGCCTCCTGTTCCCCTTCTCTCTTCTACAATGGCAGTATAAGCAGCAGTAGCTGGCAAACTGGAAATGTATTTGAGCCCAGATGTGCTTCCTGTATATGAGCACCACTCTGATTCTTCCCTACCACAGGATCCATTTTTCTCTCTTTTTTTGTTGATTTCTGAAGAGACTTTAGGGTCTTGCAAGTTCTAAATCAAACCTTATTTCTGGCCACACTAACAAAATTTCTTTGCATTTTACCCCATCTCAGTTTGGCCTCACAATCAGCCAGCTGGTTTCTGCTGACTCCAAAGGTGCCCAGCCTTTCCCATGGGTATGCTCCTAAACATGACAAAATACTTTAAACGTCAAAATAACATCAATGAACTCTCAATTTTTTATATAAAGTATTTGTGTTAACATTTCCTTACCAAATATGGGAAAACACGTTATCCTCCTAAAGTGTAGTAAGAAACAGACCAATAATGTCTTCAATTAATACACAAGTTTGCAAACCGCACTCAAGCTATAAACAAGTTTTAAAGCAGTATTTTAAATCTGAAAGATTTCTGTATGGAAAATGAAATGTAAAATTAGGGAAATTTTAAATGACATTTAACACTTCTATATTTCTCACAGTCTTTATAAATTACTTTTCTCCATAGTAAAAAAAAAATAAATAAATTGGTGAAATATTTACATTTTTTAACAGAAAATCACTGGATGAAGAAATTTCATTTCATGTCTCTTAATTCTGAAACCAATCCAAAGAAAAAAATTACTGAGAAGGGGATCCAATAGGAAAACAATGAAGAATATAGTCTATATACTCAGTTCTCTGGTTCCATTGCAATTATCTGAAGTACTCTGAAGATTTACAATAAGCTCCTGGAATCATCTTAGCATGTAAAAATGATGGTGATATGCCAAAAAAGGATAAACAGGTAATAGTTTCTGAAGTATTTGGTGGTAGAGTGGGACTTAATGACATCAACGACAAAGACTGAAATATTCTGACAGACACTAATCTTATAAATAAATAGCCTCACATCCTTCCTGTCTAGGCTGATTCTGGGATTCACAGTATTATGAACTCAAAGAAAATTTTATGTTGACAGACTCTCCAGTGTTACACAAAAAAGACTGTAAAAATACATGTCTACATTCCCATTGCATGCTAAAATTAATGAAAAACAAGTAAAAATAGAAAGTAAGAAAATAAGAAATAAGAAATCTTTCTCAACAAGTACTTACTTCCAAAAAAGCAAACTCTCCAATTTACTACAGCTATGTTTTAATCCAGCATATAAGGATAAATAATAAACTAGATGGCATCCTGACAAACAAAAGAAGACTCTTTTGAGAATGTGGAAATCACGCAGATCTTGGTGTTAGCCAGTAAAAAATCTGTTAAACCAGCAAAAACTCTGTTAAACCAGCAAACAGCCGGAGAAGTAGAACCATGTATTTAGTCCATCCATATAAAACTTTTCCAGATTCACATACCTGCATTTGAGATGACTAAATGCACATATTTTTCTTCTCTCGCTCAGGGTGACAATTCTTCATCAGCAAATTTTCTTCTCTGTGGAAATCCTAATTTTGAAATTTTCCATTTGTTTGTGCAGAATCTCTCCACATATTGTGATATATTCATACATACAGTTAGTCCAATCCATTATGATGAAAAAGAACCATTTACATCATTCCCTTCAACACTAAAAAAAATAAAATTGGTTGTATACATTTTTAACTTTCATAGCAATATTTTTACAGTTTGGGGTCAATTCTGTTCTTCAGAGCCTGTCCGTGTTCTTTAAACCACATAACTAGCAGGCCTCACAGCAATTCCTTCATAACAATTTTAATTTAATTTAGAGATATAACATCAATATACAGATAAAATTCCTGTAACTGCAATATCATGTACTACAACTCCTCATCTAAGCTCGGTCTAAAATTTTATTAGCTTCCATCCTCATCCTGAAATTCTTATGGCGAATTGCTCTGACTTACAAATTACATGTTCTGTCTGATCTTTGGCACAACAGATACCTCTGACACCTTTATTCATTATCTGTTGAGAATGTTTTTTAATCAACATTCTTATTTCAAATGGAGACACATTTTCTGTGGCTCTGGTCTCCTAGCAACACAGTTTATTGTCACTGACTTTTGTCATTTCAAGAGATCTGCATTCAGAATGCTTTTCATGGCTGTTAATTCTCTGTACAGCTTCACAGACTTAATACTTTGATATCCCATATCAGAGCTGATTTATTTAACTGTAACCACAACATATCAAGCACCAGAATAACTTCAAATGACCACCACCTAAACTTCATAGCAAACCAAATTCTAAGAGGAGAAGTAGTTTACTTTTTATGAAAGTTACATTTAAAGTATGTGTTTTGAACACTGATTCATTTGTGCTCTAAAATTTATCCTATTGGATAAAGAGGATTGGAAAATCATGTGAAAGCGCAAATATGCCCAGCTCTGCTCTATTTTCAGAAATAAACTTATCTCAAAATATTTTGCAGTTTAGAATTTTTTAGTAAAAGCTACATTTCTGAATTTGTTCTCGTGTGAAAAAAGTTGCACCTTTTATTACTTCGGGATGGGATTAGAATAAGAGATTATCAGAAATGGTTTGGTTGGGTTTTTTCCCCCTGCAATTAAAACTACTAATTTGTATAATTGCTGTAGTCATCAAACATGGATTTAACACAGACGTGAATCCTAATTGAATCTGAGCCTTGACCTCCAGTATGTATATTTCTTAACAAATTTTTCAAAGTGTGGATTAAAAAAAGATTTAATAGGAAAACCATACTATACTATTTTTAACTTGTAATTGAATAGTAGAATTATTTTGCAAATGCAAATTTTTTCTCTTAATTTAAAAGGGACAAGCATAGGTTATAGAATTTTCTAGCACTCCACAACTAGGACTTCTATGAACTAAATGAACTAAGCACTCATTTAAATGAAGAAAGTATGTAGGAATTAAAGCAAAAAAATAGTACTGTTAATGTGAATAAGCAACTGGACAGTCTTTCTATAAGGACAGCATGAACAGATGACTTTGGAAAGGCTGGACAGTAACCCGTAATGATATTATGCTTCAGATATGGCTGTAAATTGTGTTTCTTTTTCATTCTGAAATATATCATAAAAGAAATGCAGAAGACTTTGGAGCCAGTGTAGATAGAAAATATTTAAAGGGAGGATCTATGAAACATTTGGTTCCAACTTTCCCAAAAATAGGACATACCCTAGCCAACGCAGCACACTAGCATTAGGACATCAAACTGGCCAGGAGATAGGAATCTAGAAGGATGTTAAGGAGTGAAAGTTAGTCCATACAGTAAAAAGAGAGAAAAACAAAAAAGTAAAATGAAAATAGTGAAGTTCAGAGCAATTCAAAGGAATTCAGAAGGCAACCAAGAAAAAGATAATCTAAGTACACTCTATGTCCTTCACTATATGAAAGCAACAAATTGTGTTGAAACTATCTAAAAGATCAGAATAATAAATGAAAAAAAAAAAACCAAAACACTCTATCACCTGAGACAAATTCAAAATAAATTGACCTTCTTGACTTATTTGCAGTTGGTGGATACAGAGGGTTCTCTCTTCAAGTCAGTGCTGTAGTGATGCACAGGGCAGGAAAACAGTAGGGACAGCTCTCTGGGGATAAATAACAATGTCCATCTTAGTATCTGGCCATCAATGGAGATCAGAAATAAAACCTATTAGAAAATGTTAAATTACACAGTTGCTATGTTTACAAAAGTCTTTATCACTCTGCCGCAAGGCAAAAAATATAAATGTTCATATCAAGAGTTACTGGTTATCTAACCAAAGTAAAATTAAAAAAAAAAAAAAAAAAAATTAAAAAAAAGGAAAAGAAGTTTACTTAAATCACATTTCAAAGACAATTATCAGTGTAAATGAAATTTTAATGAAATTTAAAAAAAAAAGATTATTTTTTGTGGCAAAGCTTTTTTGTCATCAAAATTCCCTCCCACCCCCCAAAAGCAAGCAAAATTTACTTGCTTGGGATGTGGATTCAGGAGTCTGTTTTCCTGGTTTTGATGTAATATGGGAGAAAAGCAAGCACACAAGACACCTGAAATCTGTCTTTTCCTATCCTGAGTTAATGTCAGGTCTCTAGCATGAAAAGACATCCGTTCTCTGAGACAGAAATTTTGGGGCAAGTTTATCTTTTCCAATAGGATTGTGAAAGACTTTTTTTCCCCTCTTTTCACTCTTGTGTGGAACAAATACTTATTTCAGTATCTTGTATGCTTCCATGAATCAGAACTGTTGACTTTAGTGAGTCAACAAACTTCAAATGTTTTAATGTCAAATCAGAATTTATGCAAGTAATGGTATAATGTCAACAACTGGGAGCAACAAGCTGCAACCTACACAGTGAGAAATAAAAGCTGGATGTATTAGGGAAACTAATAACTTTAGCAAGTCCAGATTTGCTATTGGTGTTATGAAAGTGGTAACCTATTTATTAGTGAATGCCATTGCTCCTTACCCCATTTAGTCTGGTGTACTAGTTTTTGCTGGGGTGAAGTTAAATTTTTTCATAGTAGCTTGTATGGTGCTATCTTTTGGATTTGTGATGAGAACAGTGTTGATAACACACCGATGGTTTAGGTATTGCTGAACAGTGCTTACACAGCATTAAGGCCTTTTCTGCTTCTCAGACTGCCTCACCAGCAAGTAGGCTGGGTATACACAAGAAGGTGGGAGAGGACGCAACTGGGACGAATGACCGCAACTGACCAAAGGGATACCCCATACCATATGGCATCATGCTCAGTGATAAAAGCTGGGGGAAAGAATGAGGAAGTGGGAAGTTCAGACTTACGGTGCTTGTCTTCCCAAGTAACTGTTATGTGTGGTAGAGCCCTTCTTCCCTGGAGATGGCTGAACACCTGCCTGCTGATCGGAAGGAGTGTATTACTTACTTATTTTGCTTTGCTTGTGTGTGCAGCTTTTGGCTTACTTATTAAACTGTCTTTATCTCAACCCACGAGTTTTCTCACTTTTACCCTTCTGACCCTTTCCTCCATCCCACTGCAGGGGAGTGAGCAGTTGGCTTTGTGGGGCTTAGCTGTCTACCAGTGTTAAACCATAACACTTGGTGTCCCATCCTCTTCTGATTAATGGATTTTTCCCCTCTTTAAGTCTATTGAAAATCTTTCTGTGCTATGGAATTGGATCTGATTGAAGAGGCAGCCAATTTTAGCCTAGAGGGTAGATCAAATTGAGTCCACTGAAATCACAAAAGGGTTTTACCATTGATTTTGAGGGAAAGCTGGAATGTCACCCTCTTCAACTAATGGCTTATCACTGCCTTTTCCTTCTAATGACTCAGTTAAAAACAGCAAAAAAGCTCTTTAGATAATATTTTCCTAGAACTCCATTTTCTTTGGAGTATGTTCCTTTTTTTCATAAACCATAACCAAGATTTGTTGATATTGATGCCAAGTTGTGAAAAGTATCTTTCTAAAGAGTCTATTGATTTCTCTATGTGTGGTTCCCTTCTGAATGTTTTTTTTTTTTCCTTTTCATTATAACCGTGCAGTGTAATCATTCTCCCCAATATTTAAAATCTCAAATGCAACTAGCTATTTTTTTAGAAAGTGAAATAATAAGAAATATATTTGCCATGTATAAAATACGTATTTTTAAATCATTTTTTCCTGAAATTATTTGTGACAGTTGAGAACAGAAGATGTAGCAACTCAGGAAAAAAATGCAGTCAAAATTTAAGATACCTAAGGATTACTCAAAGCTTGAAATGTCTTCCCTCTTTATTATTCCATAATTTAACTTAGAAGCTGACTAAATGTTGGCCTAATTTTTGTATTTAAATAGTATATAAACTGTAGGTTATTTTTATGTCACATAGCACTGCATATTTTGTTCAAAAAAGTATTTGTGCACGCTTCACAACTTTTCTATAAACCTATTCCCATGTACC
The DNA here is from genome assembly GCF_000690835.1 of Fulmarus glacialis. Taxonomy (NCBI): domain Eukaryota; kingdom Metazoa; phylum Chordata; class Aves; order Procellariiformes; family Procellariidae; genus Fulmarus; species Fulmarus glacialis. The sequence continues at coordinate 13,429 of NW_009209884.1, forward strand.
AGTCATGATGGTTACTCATAGCAAAGCATTGAAGTAAACCTGTGAGCAATTCTACTAAAAATCATGAGATTACTCACACACTTAAAATAAAGCATTTGCTTTTGTTCTTTCCTGAATTGGAAATCTAATGTTCAAAGGGCTGATGAAATGTGTCAGGGTTAATAGTTCATGTTATTTAAATGTATGTAAGAAATTCACTATAGTGTATGTGGTTAGACTGTGAAGTTTTATTTAAAGCACACTGTGATAAAACACAATCACTTTGCCCACAAAATGTTTTCTGTTTCTTGCTTTGCTTTTCTTCACTAGCTATTATACAGCAATGAGTCTCACCCATCATGCTTTTATTATATGCTAATTGCAATCAAGCTTCTAGGAGCTGTGTGAAGACAACAGTGTATTTGCATTAAAAAAAGATTTTGTGATAAATTGCTTTTGAATATTGTGCATTCCCATATGACACAGCTCCTCTTACTACCCGTTAAAACAGCAGTGTGAACAATTTCTACTTACATTGAAGAAAAAAATTAAACAGTATAACAATTTAATGCAAAATACCTTGGAAGATTTTAAAAATTCGATCACTAGTATACACATAAGCAGATGATCAAGAAGTGAAAGTAACATAACAAGATTTTTTTTTTTTTTTAAATCAATACATTTAGCATTTTCTGCTCAGTGACCCTTAAATGGAGTGATGCATCATTGTGAAATGCCATTGTAAGTTATGGATTTCAGACTCTCACCTTTATAAATCTGTTATTGACAAAAGAAAGTTTGGCAAGGATGAACTAAAAAGATATCTCAGAAACTGAAGAAAAATGACTTGCATGCAAATGCTTCTAAGAGAGAGAAAGTGGCCAAAGTAAGTGTGGTGAGGCAATTTCCAGTGTAACAGAGAAAGGAAAATATGTTTATCTTAAAGGGTAGTTGTCAGCTGTCAAATTCTTTTTGTCTAAAATTCATTTTAAATACTAAGCATTCTAAAATGTTGTTTGTTTTAGCACATGACAAGCTTTAAAAGAACAATAATATTAGCTTTCACAATCACAGCTGGGGGCGTTAAATCCAACAAATTTTTATGCTTTCAAAATGTACATGTAAATAAATATGAAGTGAAAGTTATTAGAAGCAGCATTTTATTTTCAGCAGTGGCCATAACAATTGGAATAGTAGAGGGCAGTGAGGTTTTCTCCTTGTGGTAGTTTCTATGATTAACCCAGCAGAATCGTTGTAGAAATCTGTTCTTTCCTTTTCACTTTTTTTTTTGTTTGCTTGTTTCCTGACATTTCTGCCTGGTTACTGCTGAGAACATGTCTGCTTCTTAATCAGGTAGGAGGAGAAAGGGATGGTTTTTTTGGCAAATTCCCTTGATGTTATCTAGATTACTCAACTGATGTGGTCTATATAAAAAGAGATTCATTTGCCTTGGCTAGTTGGACAAGCAAATAAACCTTATTTCCTCTAAAAGCAAGGAACATAGGCAAAATCCCTGACAGTTCTTAGGATCTGGTGGCAAGGTTCATTTAATCAAGGCACAGCTCTCAGATTAATGTGGGGGAAAAAAAGAAAGAGTTTTGTGCCTATCATGCTTGCAGAAACACCGGGAAATCATAAACTTTAAAAAAGGATTGTGAATACATAGTTGTTATTATACACAGACAGCTAATGTAAAACCTACATTTTTGATTTTTTTTTTTTTTTCTATTGTGATTTAGGTTTGGGTTTTGTCTGGTTTAGGTGGACAATCTTTCAGCCATTGTTATTGTAAGACAGCTCTTTTTAGTCCCTTTTTCCATCTCCAACAGTTGTCACAGGGAAAAACTGCTCAGTACATGTAGTTTGAACCAAATCAGGATCAGAGTGGTTTATTGATTTATTAATGACATGTAATTAAGCGGCAATTACTGAACTATACATTCAGGATCAGAAATACAGCAGATATACCACAATACTAGACTGACAAAACTTAATGTCCATCTAGAAATTTCAACACACCTTTTTGTAACTAATCCTAATATGGTCTAATCATGCACGTGTGTTTGCGCACACACAGTTACTTGACCGCAGGGGCCCTCTCTGTGCCCAAATGCACCTCTCCCCACCACCAACACATCCGTTCCTGGCAGCATCATGCCAAGTGTGGCTACAGGTATTTTCACTTCAATATTTACCTCTGCTGTAACAAATTTTCCTGCTTTTTTATGCTTCTTTGCAAGCAAAGTCCCTCTTTGTAAATCCTCACTTACTGTTTACTCTGGCCGATGGTCATCTTACTCTCTAATATGATCAGTTGGGGGCAAATGTTCTGTCAGGCAGTTTTGGGCATTTGATCCATGCTTGTTTTGTACACTTACAGCCCTACTGCCAGAAGCGGACTAGATGAGCATACTGAAAACAACGACTAAACACTGCTAAGTTTTAAATTATGAAATGAAAAATAGAGTAAAAATTTGGTTTTTATTTCAGAAAGGCATTTTAAATTTTTGAAGTAGTTAATATGAAAATTAACATCAACCATTTTTCTTCTTTTCTACAATGTCTTTACCTGCATTGGAGTGTAAAGTTGCTTTTAGACATAAATTTACAAACAGGTGAATTTGAAACGATCATACCTAACTACTAAATATTAACATTTTTAAAGGGATAAAAGACATATCTTTGGAGAAAGGGCCTTTTATGAACCTGAAGTAATGACAAAATAGCACAATGACTTTATGTCTGGTCCATTTTAGCAGAATGATTGCATAAAATGATCTGGGGGATGAAATTGCATATGCACAATTATAGCAGTGATAGATATATTCACTCTCTAATGTTGACATTTTAACTATAAATCAAAGAAAAAATCCAGCAGTCATTTATAATCTGCAGATCTTCTAAAGCAAACAATATAGAACTTGTTTTAATTGTTTGCATCTTGTCTTTAAAAACATATGACCTGAAACCTGATATTTTAATCGATAAAATACACAGAAAGCATTTAATGTACTTGGAATAATGAAATACTGCTTCTTAAAGACACAGCAGTATAATATGGATTTATTTTTTATAAAATTTTCAAACAATTTGCTTAAAAGAAATTTCTGCATATAGAAGAGGGCATATTTGAAAATATTTTCTATACAGAAATGGGGAGACAAGCAAAAAAGACTACTTTATCAGAAAGAGTTGGCTCATGACTAAAAATTTTGTCTCAACAAAATTGACTGAAATGAGACTAGTTTGTGTTTGCAAGAGAATATGAAATGTGTATAGCCTTAATGGAAGTTTCATTATTATATACAGATGGATCAAAATATAGCTGAAAATTTTTCAAAAAAATCCATGTATTTTCAGGCCCTTTTTCTACCTGACTCTATTGATAGACTTCATAAAGCAGCATTTTTATAATTAGATGTAGAACGTTATTGGTTTGTTCATAAAGCTCTTTTTTCATCCATATTGATATTTTTTGTAAAATTGTATTTGTAGAAAATATATAATAAATTAAAATGTTCTTTTTTCAGGTGCACAACATGGATTGTGCAACAAGGATACCTTGTAATGCTCACAGACCTGTAATGCTTTTGGTGTCCTTAAAGGAGATAATTAAAATGTAAATGAATGTGGGGTATGCTGGTCAATAAAGGCTAATAAAGGTCTAATAAATTTATATTGCAAAATGAAACATGCTTTCATTAGATCATAACTAAATAATTTGAATTAGTTTTAAAGTAAATTAATATTTTCTTAGTTGTTTACAAATGTTTATCAATATTACAAATCTTTACGGATATTACTGTGTAAATAACCATACAAATATTTTTCTTAAATGTACAAACATATACACAACTAGACACAAATATGCATGTTATCTGAAGTGAAAATATTGTTGTTTCTCTTCATTAATACAATCCTGAATAATTGACAGTTCACAGAGAAATACACATTAAAAATAAACGCAGTGGTTTTGAATAAATGCCTCTTTCCTGCCAAGAGTACAACAGTACAGAGGTAGAAGGTTTCATTTTCCAAATGCTTTGTGCAAACATTTTCTTTGGGTTCCATCCCTGTGCGTTTGCAGTTGCTGAAATTGGATTTGAAGTATATATTTGAATGGGCTCCAAAATCACAAATGCAACTTAACCTCAGATGCCAGTTTTAGCTGTATTTTTACTGTTCCACTCCCCTGATGCTGAGCCAAATATGAAGCTCTTCCATCTGAGTTGTCCCAAGTTTTTCATCCTACTTCCTTTTCTCACAGGCATCCTTCTCCAAAGAACAGTATTTTTCATTTTCTTCTTGCTTCTCAATGTCTTTTTGCCCTGTCGATGTATAGAACCTGAGTCAAAAATGTATTTTCTAACTACCTCAGCTAGACTAATAAAAGGTATTACTGCCTACACCTACATGTAGGACTTTCTATGCTTTAATATCTTTTATTGAGTGAAAATTCCCATTACACCAAGCATGCAGTAGGAAGACCAAGATGTAAAGTTGTAATAGAATTAAGCTCCAATTTCATTTATTTAGTTTGTTTAGTAAATCCTTTTCAATCAGTTAGCTGTCCTCATTCATTTCCCCCACTTTGTAAAGGCAGTTGCCAGCTCTGTCAGTCTCTCAAACTTGTTGACAATCGAAATTTCTTGGATGATGTTGTCCTCCGCTTTAGTAAACATTACACAGTGGGGAAGGGCATTGCTTCTTTGTTCTGTCAAGTAATAAAAGTGGGAAGGTTGTTGGAAGGTGTATTCGTCGAATTCTGATTTATCAAGAGATGTGAGACAACTCATTTCCTGGACACCTACCTCCTTCCATACCAACTTATGAACTTATCCAGACAAATAACTGAGATGCTACTAAGAGAGCAAAACAAAACTTCTACAGACAAAATCAAGAATGAGGGAAAAAACAGTCCCTAATCCTGAATATTATGAGAGCATGCCCACAGGTTACCTTAATATACTAGTTCTGCTTGATCATATTCATCATTCAGAAATAAAAGTCTACTCTGTCAGGCAGAGAAGCTCAGGTGATATGGGACATTCCATAATATCCCATCTTAAATGAAAGAATTCCTTCAAACAGCCACAACATATCTTGGTCTATAACACTTTTCAGGTACTACGGGCTGTGTGGTTGCACCCAGACAGGAAGACTGAGGCAGGAAAAACTTGTGGTTTGATTAGACTCTAACTGCATTAACAGGGCTCTTCTGGGACATGGCTGGAAATAAGCTACTTCCAGTTTTTATCAGGTATAGACATGACAGATATCTTGCTGCCATTATTTTTGCTGCTGACCCTTATATTTATGTGCCTAAACCGTATTTATGGTTTAAACCCCGGCCCCCACCCCTGGCACGCACTTGCACATGCACACAGTCATACACACACAAATGCACAAACACTCTTGTACCTCCTGGCTGTCCCAGTCCAAAAAGATCTGCACCCTTACAGCTATATGCTTCACTATAGCACTTTAGACCAAAGCTGAGAATGCTGGTTCTGCCTTTTTTTTTTTTTTTTTTTTTTTAATAGGCGTACAGTAATCCCTTGCGTGGCTGTTTCTTGGCTAGAAAGGGCTATGAGAGCAGCACCAGCGCCTCACCAGTTTAACCTGGGTTTTGTTTTTTAGACCAATTTTAGCAAACAAGGCAGCTGTAAACTGCTAGAGCAACTGAGTTCAAGCCCCCACAATTCCACATGTCCATGTATTCATCCAGAATGTGCTACTGGGTTTATGTGGCAAGATTTTGGTAGCAGGGGGGCTACAGGGGGGGCTTCTGTGAGAAGCTGCTAGAAGCTTTCCCTATGTCTGACCGAGCCAATGCCAGCTGGCTCCAAGGCAGACCTACCGCTGGCCAAGGGTGAGCCCATCACCGCTGGTGGTACCGATGGTGGTAGTGCCTCTGTGATAACATATTTAAGAAGGGGGAAAAAAACTGCACAATTGCAGCTGGAGAAAGGAGTGAGAATATGGGAGAGAAACAACTCTGCAGACACGAAGATCAGTGAAGAAGGAGGGGAGGAGGTGCTCCAGGTGCCGGAGCAGAGATTCCCCTGCAGCCCGTGGTGAAGACCATGGTGAGGCAGGCTGTGCCCCTGCAGCCCATGGAGGTCCACGGTGGAGCAGATATCCACCTGCAGCCTGTGGAGGACCCCATGCCGCAGCAGGTGGATGCCCAAAGGAGGCTGTGACCCTGTGGAGAGCCCGTGCTGGAGCAAGCTCCTGACAGGACCTATGGACCCATGGAGACAGAGGAGCCCACGCTGGAGCAGGTTTGCTGGCAGGACTTGTGACCCCATGGGGGACCCACAAGGGAGTAGTCTGTTCATGAAGAACTGCAGCCCATGGGAAGAACCCCACACTGGAGCAGGGGAAGAGTGTGAGGAGTCCTACTCCTGAGGAGGAAGGAGCAACAGAAACAATGTGTGATGAACTGGCCACAACCCTTATTCGGCATCCCCCTGCGCTGCTGGGTGGGAGGAGGTAGAGAAAATCAGGAGTAAAGTTGAGCCTGGGAGGAAGGAAGGGGTGGAGGTAAGGTGTTTTAAGATTTAGTTTTTATTTCTCACAACCCTACTCTGATTTGATTGGTAATAAATTAAACTAATTTCCCCAAGTTGAGTCTGGTTTGCCCATGACAGTAATTAGTGAATGATCTCTCCATGTCCTTATCTCAACCCACAAGCCTTTTGTTATATTTTCTCTCCCATGTCCAGCTGAGGAGGGGACTGATAGAGCGGCTTTGGTGGGCACCTGGCATCCAGGGTCAACCCACCACAGCTACTCCATCTTTGTGGAGTAGCTATCAGGACTTTCCATCACATAACTTTTACATAAGCAATAAGTAAAGCAGTAAATAAATTTTAAAAAGTACATCATCACTTTGCCATATTTTTGTACATTACAGATTTGCTCATCATATACAAATCAGATTCCAAAGATTCTGGATTCCAAAGTTCAGGAAATGTATATTTCAACTTGTGAATAAAATTTTTAGCACAATTTTGGTGGAGTACATGTAAATAGAACTAATGCACTTAAACATGAAATAATATTTTTAAAATATGATTTCTTGATACAGAAATCTAAATTTAATCAAATCAATCTGAGGTCATAGGATTCTTGCAGATAAGTGTGTATATTTTTTATTCTTCATTCTATCTCCCAATTAATTTATCACAAAATTTTCATCAGAATTAGCAGGTATTAGAGACAACAATTATTAGCATTAAAAGATTCAGTTATCTTCCAACAAAAACCCCTATATTTTTATTTTAACTTGTAGAAGGCAAGTGTTGGATGGTGGAGTTTAGTCTGTGTGCTTTTGTTTTTCATTCTCTTTTCTCATTTTGATCTAAGTGAAAATGGTTAAATCAGATATACAAGCTAAATACATACTGAATCTTAGATGCAAGGAGTATAAATTAAGATTTTCATAGCTTTCTGGGCCAAAATTAATTCAGAAATATAAAAATGTGGGTATTTGCCACTTCACAAATAACCGAGACAGTAAAGAGAAATGAAAAAAACTGGCAAATATCAAACTTGATAGTCATAATGGAAATATTTGAGATTGGTTCCTGAATCAGAGAATTCACCTTTGGAAATAGAGTTTTTCATCTCTTATTTACTCATAGAAACCTGTCCCCTATGGGCAGTTTCAGCAATAAGGCACTGTGAATTCCTCTTTTACTGCCAAGTGTTGCCTCTTGGACATACCTTGGGCTGGTTTTTTGCAAGTCCTGTTCTTTGAGGTAATGAGGAGTTCAGGCTCAAAGCTGCCATGTACAAGAACCTCCTCTAACTGCAGAACTGTAACTTCTCAATTTAGGTTCTCTGAATCACCTCCTATTATCTGCCTGAAGTAGCCTCAAGATGATCTGAATACATCCCCTGAAACTCTGTAAGAAATCACACTGACAATCTCATGCGAATAGATGTCTTCAATGTTTTTCTTATATTTCTTGGTTTATCTGTGTTTAAAATAAATCACAAGTAGACACTTCTTGAGGAGTGCTAACACAACACCTTCAAATTTTGAAATAAAATGAAGAATAAAAAGGACAGTTAATTGAGGTATATTTTGACTTCATTCTTAATTTTATTCAAATAAATCTATTAGTCTGCAGTTCTAAGTTGTTAGACTGAGATTTTCAAGGAGTTTTATCATCTCAGCGGCCTTGAATGAGAATTTCGTATTTTTCCATACTCTACCAGAAGTCCTGCAATAGGTGTTCTTCCATTCAGAGCAAGTGATGAATCACCCTGGCCTTCTGATGATGACATGGAGCCAGAGCACAGCTTCACAGCAGCAAGATGTCAGGCAGTCAGTGAGGCTGCTGCCACTCGAGGCTGAAAGCTGCAAAGAGTGTTATTCTCCTCTCTATCCAGAAAAACTTGATTGCTGAGCTTGCTTAGGAGGATGTGTCTAATCAGTTTCCCCTTCAGTGCTGTCATACATTGTTAAGCTTTAAGCAAATTAAACAGCAGGACTCAATAAATATATGTTCTCTTTTCATGATACTTTCCTTCCTTTCTTATAAACTTTGATTCAGTTAAGAACATTGTATTTTTTGAAGTTTCTTCACTGATTTTTGACCATTAAAATAGTGGTCTTTCATTCCAGACTCTGTTCAAGGATGACTACAAATTGAAAAAATCCCATGGACTATAAGGAATATTTTTATTTACAACAAAGTAGATAGATAGTTATTTTCTAAAAATCAGAGCTGAATTCTATTAAAGAAGTCTTTCCATGTCTGAATGACCAGTCTCCATGCTTCTTTAGAAATACACTAATATATAGAAATTATAGAAATAAAATTAAGAATGTTGCTAATATTCTTCAGAAATAGAACAATGGAAAATGGGAATTTGTGGCATTTGGCAATGAATCATAAAGCCAGTATGTTCTTGTTGTTGGGAATACAAAACAAACTCCATCATTCATTTAGGGCACAGCAAGGAACACAATTAGAAAAGAAGAAAAAAAAAAAAGGCCAGCAATAGCAATATTGGTCTGGCTATTTCTTTTAGCAACCAAAATAGCAACAATTTATAAGGACGAACTGCATGTGAACATAAGAAATGCCATATTGGAGTAAATAGATGTTCTGTCTAGTCCAATAATGTTCTCTCAACGACAGCAGATGCCAGATGCTTCAGCAAAAGGCACAAAGCCCCTACAAGGCAACTAATTCTGAAAAATGATTTTGTGGTGTATATAGACCGAAAATGTATATTGCTTTCTGTATACTCCATCTTTAATTTTGCTGCTGTGCCAAGACAGCAGCCATACTGTTCTGAATATTGCTGTAGTTTGTTACAGAATATGCACATTTTATGTCTTCCTGTTTTCTTTAATACATACTAGCAAACTGTTTAAATTCAAAATATATCTTTTGATCTTTGTATATGAGACATAGCATACCCATGGGAATGTCTGCCAGATCCTCAAAGACAATGTGATATTGAAACACTGGTGATTGATATAATCTGAAAAGGGCTGAAATCTTTGTCATTTTCATCCCTCAGAATTACTAACTGTATTCAAGAGAAAAAAATCATGCAGCATAACATAAAATGAAGAGGGTCTACCCTGATGTGAGACAGAATTTTAAATTCTGTAAGTAAAGATGCTGTGTAGATGGATTTGAGGCAAAAAATACCAACATCTTTAGGTCAAGATCCATATGGGTAAATACAAGAAGATAGTGTATCATCTTTTCTTAAACATGACTTACTAAAAGTCAATAAATTGAGTACTAACACACTTACAAATTTTGGTGGAACTACAGATTTATTTTTAAATAAATGAGTGGTATGCTGTATTTTTCACACAGCTCAAATTTCTGCATCTGAATCCCTCACGTAGTTGTCTTCCAGTAAAAAGAACTTTGTTCCATTCACACACAAGGAAGGTTTTTAAAATTGCCTGCGGGATTTTATGAGTATCGGTCCTATTGAGAGTTCAAAATAATGTTCTGATGTACTTTTCTGTTTCTCATACCACATTCCTAAGGCAGTTCCTTGGGAATTCCTTTAAGCTTGGAACAGTTGGAAAGCAGAACAGACTGATATTAACTGAAAGATATACATTAATATAAGTCAGCTGAACAGGAACTGGCAATTCTTTTGTAACCTGATAACTTAAGTACACAGCCAGTTGCTAGATGATATGAATTCATATATACAGAAATGCATTTTTGTTACCGATTTTATTTTTTTTTTAAATGCAATCTATTGCAAAAGCCAACCAAGACAAGACTGTCTAGCAAAAATGAACTCACAATCCTGCTCCTTCCTGAACTGCAAAAGAAGATTTTCTATAAGACAAGGGCTGTTTTTCCACTGACATTGCGGTTCACTGGTATTGGACTGCCTAGCCAGTCTTTCTATCATTCTGCCTGAAAGCAGGTCTCCCTATAAGAATTCCAAAATATTTGAATTTTCTTTGAAAGCTGCTTGCTTTCGAAGCATTGGTTGAAGTCATGTCTCCCATCCTGGTCACAAAGAGATACCAGAGGCAGTAGCGGAATACTGGCTATTTGGCACACCAATCTGTACACTTCTGAGTACATAAGCATTTCTTTGTGTGGAATGATGATAATGAAAAGTCCTTGGCCATGGTTAGTACCTATTAATAAGGGAGCACAGTATATATGATTCACTTTGTTTACCTTATAAAACTTTTTTTCCTGAATTGTTTGCTATTTGATATTTTTTGCCTCAGGAGGAAATACACTAAGGTGAATTGAAATAACAATCTTCAAGCAGGTTGTCAGTGGAGTGCTTCTAGTAAG
>NW_009209884.1:24239-34511 GCF_000690835.1 Fulmarus glacialis
TGTGAGTGGGACGGCAATAATGGCCTCAAACTGCAGCAAAGCAGATTTAGGCCGAACATTAAGATAAACTTTCTAATGGCAGGATAGGTAAACACTGGACTAGGTTGCCTGGGGAGACTGTGAACTTTCTACTGTTGGAAGCTTTTAAGACTTGAGACAAACCTCTCACAGGAATGTTTTAGTCCATTCCTAATGCAAGGTCACTAGCCTGTTCCATTACCCTCTGATATTGCTCCCCAAACTATTTTTCCATTGGTCTTTTTTAACAAATATGTCAGTGATTCTAAGCTCTGAAATAAAGGTGGTGTAATAAAAAATATAAATTGCTGTATTTGTAAAAATAAAGATACAAAATTAAAAAAAAAAATAGAGAGCATTCAGTATGCCTACAAGTAATTTTTTAAGTAAGTGCAGCATGTGACCTTGAATAATACTACCAATTACAGCAATTTTTACAACTAGAACCAAAATTTATATATAGTTACATTGACCGGCTCATATGAATTGTGAGATTATTAAAGGTTATTCGGTCATAATTTTGACTGCTATGTTTTGCAGAAGTGTGTTGAAAAAAGAAAAGATATACAAACATTATACAGAATGACAAAACACCCAGGGGGTTGGAACTACATGGAAAGTTTAGAAAAACTAAAGTTTCTTTTCACGAAGAAAATGGGATGTTAAGCAGGCACAGGACTGATTAATTTTGTAGAGAACCATGGGTGTGAATGATTAAAAAAAAGAGAAAACAAAAAAATCAGGCTTACAAAGACAGAGGCTTTTAAATATAATATAATTGATGTAAAAGACAGAAAAAGAAAATATAAGTGTTGCTATTAAGTAGGTAAGCAAAAGGCATTATATAATGCAATAAGCTAACACACTTCCCCTGGTTTTGAATTGGTTTTCCAGATCTTGAGATGTAGAGTTTATCCTTTAGAACCCCTGAGAAAATAGAATTGAAGTTTTTATAATGCGTTTGATGAGATTTCAAATTATAGTTTTCATTTCCCATGGCAGAAATCACATTACTTTTCTAAGTTAACTGACGTAGTAAAGCAAAGTGAGACAGGAAAATGTTCCTAAAGTCATGTCCGCCTTTGTTGGGGAAGTACAGAAACTGCATTTGAAACAGAGGGAATTTCAAAATATAATGAGTAAAGAAGGAAGGAGCATACATGGGCACAATGAAGAAACTTCAGGAATACTTTACAGTTATATAGAATTTTGAAACTGACCATTGTTGTCAGATGTCCCAGCTATACATGACACTGTAGCTTATTTTTGTCTCATTAAAAATAAAATATATTAGAATACAAAATGCAGAAGAAAAAATAAACAGAAAACCCACATAATTTTAACGTACTTTTAAGTTAAATAAAAAAAATCATACATTGTTTTGTTACAAATTATTCTTATAACAGGTAGGCCATAGAGATATCCATTTCAGTCCCATTTGTGATTCCCCATTGCTGGCCTGCTGGTGTCTGAATCAAGTACTAATCCCATAAGTAAACCAAAATAGCAAAGTTTGAATTTTTAACTTTACAATCCCTAAAGCTTTGAAGAAAAACAAACGTCATCAATTTGAATTCAACTCTGAAGCCATTGCTGTGTTTACTGTAACTGGCCTTCAGAGGGCAGAGCAGAAATTGTGTTTTTTTAATTATTTATTTAATCTTTTGTCCTGATATTACTATTCTTTCTCACCTGCTAAAAACAAACAAACAAACAAACAAACAAACAAAACACCCCTCCAATAAGGAAATACAAAAGTTATTTGTGTAAAACATAAAAATATAAAAATATATACATGCAAAATGATGCGTGTGCAATTGTGTGTGCAAAATATGTGTGTATAAATATCTATCACTCTGTCTCCATAAATAATTGTGACAACAGATAATGAAATATATTTTCTCAGTGGAAATTGAAGAATTGAGGGAACAGTGCTTAATTCTTCTCTCAGATATATCCAGGTTTCAAGTCTAGTCATGTGCATGTAACAAATGGCACAGTTTGGCATATATAATTTGTGCCTCAAAGCTATGCCTTAGATGGCACGATTTTCCAAGATAATTTTTTTAAGTAACATTAATGAGGAACTGTTTCTCTATAACAGCCATATATTTTACACCAGTATTGTAACACATTTGTGATTGCCTTAGTCCCCTGATGTAACAATCCGTCTGAATAGTTCACTCTCCATTACCATCCAGATAGGTTAATCTTAACAAGATAATCTATTGATCTTTTCAATAAAAAAGCACCACTGATGATATTGCTCAGATTCCCATATGCAGCATTCTAATGTTGAAGTTTTGACCGTAAGTTTATATCATATCTAACATTGATTTGCATTGATTATTTTCCAAGAGGAGACAAAAAGAGCTTAGCTCCAAAAGACTAGAAAACAAAGACTGAGTGGGGATATGATTACTTGCTATAAATAAACTAGGGGCTAAACACTGGGGAAAGAAAAAAAAACTAATTAAGCCAAAGGACAATGTTGGCACAAAAGCACATGGGTATAAAACTGTCATGAATAAATTTAGAATAGAAATTAGATGAAAGTTTCTAAGCATTAGAAGACTAAGATTAAGGACCGGCCTTTCAATTAAAGTAATAGAGGAAAAAAGTCTAGCTAGTTTTAAAATGGAGCTAAGGGAGAGAAATGTTGTCTAGTTGCCTGCAATAGCAGAATCCTAAATCCAATGTCCAAGAAAGTTTCTCACAGTTATATGTCTGTAAATTCTCTTGGTTTATACATCAATAGTCACTCACTTCATCAGTTGGTGACAGTTTCAAAGGATACATCACACCTCCCTTTAAAATTAGGCAGTCAACTAAATGCTGGCTCTTAGAAAAAGAATTTCATGTAGATACCACATAAAGTGCAGAATCAATTCTGTTTTTCTTGAAATCATGAACAAAATGGCAACTGACTTTAGTACTGCAGGGGTAAGCCCGAAATACTGATTGTTTTTCATTGTATATACACAATCTTACATTGTTTATAAAAGGATGACTCCCATGGCATTCCAAGAAAGCTGAATAAAAGTTCAAGTTTCACTTCCTGTATTTATGCTAATCAACACCCTGAAATATTATTGTTATTGTAGTATTAAAATAACTAGAAAACTTCCATTTATTTTCTTAATTGACAGAGTCATCCTTTCAGTGCTAATGAACATCTGAAATTTAATTTAGACAAAATTGACTTATAACTATGTGTTTGGCATGTAATTCTTAGACAGGAGGGCAACTATAGTATTGAAAGGGTGTATTGCACAACTTCCAGAAATCAACAGCAAGACAAATGGATGGAAAGAAAAAAAATATCAGAAATATTGGGACACTTATAAGCATCTCTGGTACTATTCTTGTTATTGAAAAGCTATATTTGGTTCTGCTGAAGTTTAATACATATTACTAAAGCCTACATTTGACAGTATTCATTGAAATTCCACTATCTAGCAGAACTCTAGAACATGGACCAGAGCTAGATAAATAAATCTATCACCATATAGTTCATACTTTTAATTAGCTGACATTATGTACATTTATACTTCTTTCTATCCTGCTTTCTATGACCATTTTCATTATGAAAATTTATTAATAAATATATTTACTATAATGGATTTATGTACCTTCTCCAAATTCAGTGAAGTTTTCAGAAAAATTCCCACTGTTTTTCAGAACAGGCCTTGCAAGACCGGAGTTTCGAACACACATGGGAATGGAATCTTAAATAAGTTACCCACAAGTGTTCACATCATATTCATTTACCCAAGTCACTTCATCCAACCAGTCAACAAAAGTAATAGGAAGGATCCTATTTAATCAACCAAAATTAAATAGGGCAATTCATATTTAGATTGAAGACCTGAAATCATGAGCCATAGATAGTACATTTGTAGAGTGCTTGCCAACTTGTATTCCTTGAAAAAATAAATAAACCCCTGCACTTTTTTTCACAGGCCTCTTTCTGTCGTGCTATTAAGATCTATATGTCTCTTCACAGAACAAAGCATGCGCATACTGATGAACAGCAGTTCAAGACTCTGATCACACAGCCCTTAATTGAGTAAGGTCAACCAAATGCAACACTTACTAGACATGATCAAAGCAGCTGGTATACACTCAAGATTATGCCGTAAGAAACTCACACCACCACCACAACTTTCAGTTATAATACCATTAAAAAGTATGACTCAGGCAAAAGTCAGAAACTAAACAGAGACTTATGATTTTTAGAATTATCACCAACACTTGAAGTAGCTTTGTTCTCCACCATGCAATGACAGCTAGAGTAGATTTCTCTAGCTTTCAGGCCTTCTGTAAATTATAGGCATTGACATTTCTCTCCAAACCCCATTTGGAAGTCTCTTTTCTGTGATGTAGCAAGTCACAAAATACCACCAGTTACTGCAACTACCGTTTTTCTTTAAAACTCTGAACAGAAAAATATCCACGAAATCATCATTAATACTGTGTGGAAAGAAGATGCAAAATATAGAGACAAAACAATTTGAACTACATTTCCAAATAGATCAGCATGTTGCAGAGACCAAGAAAAATGAAACAAGCTCCCAGCTGGGAAAACTTGTAATTGCAATCAGCCAGAACACTGAAACTGAGATAGCAAAACCACTAACAAGGGAAAAAGAAAATTTAAGAGACAAATAAAGGAAGTATTCTCATATGTACGACATGAGCTCCAGTAAATATGATGAAAATGTTCATCAGTAGCAGAATGTTAAACTGGCATGAAGAAAACATAAAAGTGATTATTACAATGGCAAGTAAAACAGACACGATGTAACACAACAGAAGTCTGCTTAAAAAAAGAAAAGGAAAAAAAAAAAGAAGAAGGAAAGACACTAGGACAAAATTAAGGGGGAAAATGTAAATCAACAAACAAAAATGCCCAAAGCAACTTGTTGCTAGAATCCCACCCTCAGCAAATGCAATCAAGACTAATGGTAACATTATCACAACAGAAGAATTCATATTGCTCCAGGGATTCCATCAATATGCCTATCTATACCCTCAGCATGTGTGGCATTAGGATAATGCAATCTAAAAAAAAAATACCCATTAAAACAGAATGAAAAGAAGGCTAAGCTGTAAATTCATTTCTGAACAAAGACTAGTTCATATGCTAACACTTTCTGTATACTCACCCAGCCAAAAGAATACTGCACACCCTGACATCAATTTCCCACGTAGCATTGCAGCTACTTGTTATTATTTTTAATTTATGCTTGTGCTAAAGCGATACGAATAAAATGTTCATGAGAACTCTAGAACTATGTTTGTTACACTTCACTCCTGAAAAAAACCAGAACATATTTTCTCAACAAGGTGTTCAGTTAGACCAAAAGTTGTGTAAGTTAGCATTATCATTAGATGATCTTAGAAAAAGTTCAGACTTTCAGTTTAAATAAGCACACTAGACTATGAATAATTACTTAATCTCTCAATTACCTACTCTGCCACATTATGCATAGCTGGTTTAGAAACACCATGAAAGTCAACAGCTCTATTTCCTTCTTTTTTTAATTAGGTGTTTATTGATTCTATAAGCATAAAAACATTGGCTCTTGCATAATTTTTCCACTTATACTGCTGAATTGCAGTCTGGCAAGAAATAGAATCATAAAGCTTAAAGAACAATTGCAACCATTATTTAATTTTGGTCAAGTGATCATGTGGCCATTCAGGGGCTGTAATAGAAGAAACCGCCTCTCAGGCAATCCAAAACATTTCTTTTGCACTTCAAAAGGTGGTAATCATGAGAGAAACAACACATAGCAAATGTTTAGAATGGTAACATAAAAAGTGTCATGAGTAGAAAACTGCATTGTCAAAAGATCAGACATTTGCCAATGTAAAGGTCTGTTCAGGCCAAGAAATTACACATATGGCCAGTAGAAGTGGAGAGTTTGGAACAAAATTGTGATAACAACAGGGACAGAAGCAGGGAAGAAGAGTCCTGGAGCATAGGTGCAGATGGCATGTTCAACAGACTGGGAAGTGAAAGAGAAGGACCACCAACTAGAGAGATGAGTTGGTAGCTGAAGAGACAATTAGCTGAAGACTATTTTGTGATAGGATACTGTACAGCAAAAAAAAATTTCTGAAGAGGAAGAAAGGTTGAAGAAAAGGAGGAGGTAAATGAGCAAACAAGAAACTTGAATGCTCTTAGCCAGAGTTCTCAAACTGCAACAAGTAAATAAATAAATGTATAGGCTGTGAGTTTGTACAGGAAACACAAAAATTTAAACTGACTATCAGGCTTTGAATGTTCCCAAAAAAATTTTCTGAGGTGTTAAAATCCACAGACTCACAGGCCTTGTGATCTGGAAGAGTTGAAAAATGTAATATTTACATTCAAACTGAGAAGTTGTTCAAACATCAGATCCCCTTTCACTGGGACTTAGCTCACTGAGATTTACCATGAGAAATTATTGTATCCAGTCAACACTAACAACTTCAAAGAAATAGATACTGTATTTGTCTTAAGCTAATTTTTTAAAAAAGCTGATGTATTCATTTGTTGCTATTCTATCTACCTTTTTCACTTTAATTCCTTTTTTTTTTTTTTTTAAATAACATTAGAAAATGTCACCATCACCTTGGTATCTAAATGCACTGTATGTGTCTTGTAATACAGAAATAACAATTCCTAAAAATAGATTTAGAGTTGTTTAAAAAGGCCACAGCTCTGAAAAACTTTTTAGGGATCTCTTGCTGTTAATTTCTATACTGCAAAAGTAGAAATAAAGACTTGAAAACTATTTAAAAAGATTGCTCCACAACGTGTTAATTACCCAAATGGTAGAACATAAAGAGTTGAAATTCCCTTTTAATTTCTGTTTGTCTTACAGAAATAAAAAAAAAAAATTGAAATAACTTCAAATTCATCTTTGGATGAAGTAGTAGCAGGAAAGCCATCCCATGGGAAGCCAAAAGATAATGGAACCTTCATGCCTAAACACATATTACCAACACTACAAGAAATCATTCAAAGGAAATGATACAAGTTCGCAACTCCTTAGTATTTGTTTGTATAAATACGTAGATGATAAACCTGAATAAAAAATATAAGAAAGTGACTTAGGTCATTACTGTATGAAACTGTGCAATGACAACTTTGGTGATGAGATTGTCAATTAGAACAGACCCAAGTCTACTTATTTAGTATCCATTTTCTATATAATCTACCTAATTTGTACAGGTTATGTAATATCCTTCATATACACAGAATTAAAGATTCTGTCTCGTACGGAACTCTCTGCTAAACATTCATTTTCATTCTTCCAGGCACTGATGGGGCATAAGAGCTCAAGAGGAAAGAAAAACACACAGTTTCAAAGACTATTCAGAGGTTATCCCTATGCCTGATAAAGAAAAAGACAAAGACAAAATAAAGACAAAAGTCTTTGACAAAGAAAAAATTGTGGCAACTTTTTTTAAGTAACAATATGCAAAAAATAGGTTTGAGTCAATGAAAATTTTCATTTGCAACTTTTTAATTTTTAACCATAATAACCTAACATCAATTTTTATGAAAAGCAACTGAAATAGGATCTTAAAACTTGTCTCTTTGATTGCTTAAAATTGGAGTTCTCAAACTAATCCTTTTTTTCTGAAACAAAAACTGATCTTTTTTCCTATAGTTAAAAGACTTTTAAAATATATGTGTGTGTGTCTGTATATGTTTTTATGTTCCAAATGACTGACATAACTGTTGATTTCTGAAAGACAGGAGCTGAAAAGTTTGCCAGGATAATATTCCTGTGCTGTCTTTGCTTCCAAAAAAAATTGTCTCATTTTGTTTTTAAAGTATTTAAGATTTTCCTGGTAATTTCACCACCTCATAAACTAGCCTCTTAACCCCAGACAATAATGAAAAAGTGGCTTTTTGCTGGCCCCTGTAATAACTAGCTCTCCAGAGGGCTCTATGTGCACTACCTCATCCAAGAGGTATTGCTGCTGCCATGATGACTTGAAACAGGGGAGCTCTAAATAACGGATTAATACGAGAAGCAACAAAAATGCATCTTTCTGTTAGACTTGTGTTTTGCCATATTGTGTTGGAGCTCTACTCTGTCCTTTGAATGTCTTTCAAAACTACAGTGGAGTATTTCTTCATCAGACATCCATATTGCTCATGGTGATTTGGGACCAGCTCTGAAGTTCAGTGAAGGTATTCTGTGTCTGTCTCACTCTGAAATGATACTGTTTCTTGACTATTCATAATAATAAAAATGCTTGTTCACTTGCGTGTTCTGCATCTCTGTATCCTGTGGTGATGATCCCTTAAGATCCACAGCAAAAAGAAAGTAAAAACTATCCATGAAAATGACAGAATGCCACAATTTCCCTTGTCTCGGGGAAGAATAAAAGTGGACTTTAGAAAAAAAAAAACAGTGACTGGGAAAATCTGCAGTGTGAATTGAGAGGCTTAAAAAGTGAGAAATTATTTCTTGTATGTGCTAATGATTCTATAAGCACTGCCTAAATAAATGCATTTTATATATGCTACAGATGCTAGTTTTATGGTATATATATGCTATATTAGTCTAATAAAATAAAGAAAATATTTGGAGGCTATGTTCAATGCCAGCTGTAGACTGGGAAAATCTGCAGTGTGAATTGAGAGGCTTAAAAAGTGAGAAATTATTTCTTGTATGTGCTAATGATTCTATAAGCACTGCCTAAATAAATGCATTTTATATATGCTACAGATGCTAGTTTTATGGTATATATATGCTATATTAGTCTAATAAAATAAAGAAAATATTTGGAGGCTATGTTCAATGCCAGCTGTAGGAGTTAGTGGTAACTTAAATATGGACGTTCTTGTGTTTCCTTCCATGATATGGCTGGCACTAGCCTCTAACCTAATTGAATCAAGGCACACAGTGCCAGTTCCCCATTCGTAATTGTATTTAAGATAAGTAAACATTCCTGCCTTTTCATTCCATTAAAAACATATTGCATTTTGTAACACTAGATACTGATGCTAAGTCCCTCCAAGAAGGCCATTATGTGAATTTTCAGGCTATACAAAAATATTTTGTCTTGGTAGAACAAAAATAAGGTTTTATGCAGATGTTTGCATTTTGTTTTCCTTGTATGTGTGTGGGTGTGTATACGCACATGTGTAAGTGACTCAAGTAGATGTAAACAGAATTTTTTTTTTTTTTTTTAATGACAGCAGACAAGGAATCAGTTGTGTTGCAGTGTGTGCTTCATGTGGCTATTTACAAGGAAACCTACCAGCCCTCAATAATGTGAAAATCTTCTTGAGAGGAGCAGTGCCATAGCGGTCACTGAACCAGAGAAATTCAATTTGCCTACTGTAAAGTCTGTTTTGTCTGTCACAGAAACTAATTCAAACCAAAATTACTTACTAGATTCAGCCATACTAGCCAGGAAAGGGTGTCCAGTCCCTGACAACAGAGTGGGGATCATAGGTAGGAACTGCCAAAAGCACTCAGTGGCGTTACTCTATCCAGAGACTTGGTCTTTTCCTCAGGAAGGGTTTGCAGTTCATGTTCAAGACTCTCAATTCCAGCAGTTTTTCCCCTCACACTTGGAGATTGACTGAGCACTGTCAAAACAGCATACCCTCAAAGTTATTTTTGGAGTTTAAACTGATTTTCCATTAATATACAAGAAGGAAGAGGATAAATGAAGAAGAAAATTAGACATAGTAGTGTGTAGGTGTGGAGTAAGACATTTTGCTCCATCCAGCAGGGCTAAATTTGCAGACAAAAATAAACAAGTGAACTGCAATATGTGCGTATGTTTTGAATAGTGTTCCTGGAGAAGTTTGACAGATATATAATGATAATAAACATCACCTTTGGACCTTTTTTCCCTTCCTCAGTATGAAGGCAAAAAAAATCAGTTCCTAATTTTTGAGCCGACTCTTCATTTAAACAGCCAAAAACAAAGATCCCTGTTGTTCTTCAATGGCAGTCCAGGTCAGGTAAAATAAATACTGACATGAGTTTCTTCCAAAACTCAGATTCAGTTTAAATGGTTGTATCTCACTCCCCCTGCTCAACAGGACAAGGGGGAGAAAATAAGGTGGAAAAGCTTGTGGGCTGAAATAAGGACAGGGAGATCAATCACCAATTACCGTCACAGCTAAAACAGACTCAACTTGGGGACAATGAAATAATTTATTGCCAATTAAAATAAAGTAGGATCGTGAGAAACAAAGACAAAACTAAAACACCTTCCCCGCCCCCC
>NW_009209884.1:34522-34777 GCF_000690835.1 Fulmarus glacialis
TCTGTCCAGGCTCAACTTCACTCCTTCATTGCCAACTCCTCTACCTCCTGCCCCCAAAAAGAGCAGTGCAGGGGGATGGGGAACGGGGTTTGTGGTCAGTCCGTAACAGCTCCTCTCTGCTGCTCCTTCCTTCTCACACTGTTTCCCTGCTCCACTGTGGGTCCTTCCCACCAGCTGCAGTCCTTCAGGATAAACCTGCTCCAGCATGGGCTCTCCATTGGCTGCCGTTCTTTCAGGGAATATCCCACTGCTCTG
>NW_009209884.1:34886-51974 GCF_000690835.1 Fulmarus glacialis
TGTGTTCCTCTCTGTGAGCAGCAGAGAAATAGCTCTTCCACCGATGTCTCTCCCATGGGCGGCAGAGAAATTTCTGCTCTGGAGCCTGAAGCACCTTCTCCCCTCCTTCACCTCTCACCTTGGTGCTCGCAGGGTTGTTTCTCCCACTTTTTTCCTTACTCGTCACTGCCTGTGCACCATTTTGCCCTCTCTTAAATCTGCTTTTACAGAGGCACCACCATCTTGCCTGATGGGCTCATCTGTGTCCTGTCCATTGGAGCTGGCTGGAACTGGCTGTGTCCACCACAGGACAACCCCTTGGGTCCCCCTCTGCTGCCAGCATCTTGGCACCTACACCCAATGCAGCTATAAATATTCCAGAGTTTGGATGCAAACCCATAAGCGGATCTATGTTCACTGGAAGTTAGGCTCTGCTGTCTTTGACAAGTTCCCAAATCCGAAAGAACCTTCTAGAAAAGCTGATCTGAGTTTCGAGTTCATAAAAAAAAAAAAATTAACCAGGCAAATTTGGATCACAGAGAAAACCCTTTACAGAATATTTTCAACCTTGGTGCAAGTAGAGGGTCTTCTGAGAAAGTATGCTCCCATGTGATCATAGCCAGACTTCTGTGTCAGAATAGCTGGGATCAGTTTGTGTGAGTCCAATCCCATCTTCAAAGAACAGGTAAAGCTCCCACCCTCAGTTGGGAAGTCGCTCACATGGAAGATCACTTGTAGGCTCTGAACCTGCAGTGATTCAGTATGGCAGGGGTTTATTTTGATGTTTAAATCAAGCAGTACTCTTTTTTTCCTCCTGTGTGGACAACGTATCTAACAACACAGCCTCACCTGTCAGTGTTCAATTTAAGACCAAATATATGTTTCAGGCAGCTATTTTATTGATCAAAAATTAATTTAACATATAGATAAAAATCATTTTTCCTAGTGTAACGGAATGAGTGGAACAATATTGAATTGCAAAGCTGTTCTAGACTCTGTGGTCTTTGTGTTACTGTGCTTATGTTTTGAAAATACACAGTTTTGTTTCTGTGGTTTAAATGCATTTATTGCACAGTATTTCACCAATTAGCCTTTCCAATTTGCTATCAAAATGGCTTTGGGATTTCAGGGGCTCCTAGACTGCATGCTAAAGTTCCATAATTAAATAGATAAAACACACTTCTTGCTGTAATCTGGCTGGTCATTGCCCTCTTCCACTTACCCTTAAAATGTGGTTGTAGTGACTCTTGTGAAAAACACCTTGATATCTTTTTATGCATCAAAGCATTTTATGCTTTACCATTTTAGAAAGGTCAACAAAGATGAGAGGTACAGACCTATTTTTCTTGTTTTTCTTTTTTGGCATTTTACATTATTTATTTCATTGTTCCTTTCTGATTCTATTTATTTTATTTGGTCACTTTTTTTTGTCTTTTTAATTGTCTTTTTCTAGTAAACGCAATCTCACTGCAGTGGAATTAGGCCGAGTTTTACCCTATGTTTAGAAACTGTCTTCAAAACATTGTATTTTCTTTTGGAAATTAACATACTTTGCTAACGTCATGGTGAATACTTGTGTTGGTCTTAGCCATAAATGTCAGAATATTGTCACAAAAAATAGATATCAGCCTTTCCATACTTCCCTTCTTTGATGGTGGAAAAAATTTCCCAAGAACAGCTTCCAATGGCTTCTTTTCTGTGGATACTTTTAAGTGTGAAAGGAAAAAATAATGACTTTCTAAAATGCCCATAATTCTTGATACTGTATATTCCCATTTGGTTTAATATACACATTTAATGGCAGAGAATGTGATATACAGCCTTGGGTAACAATAACTTTCAGCCTGAAAAACTGCTATTCTTTCTGAACTCATAAAGTGTAACTCTTGGGTAACAAGAAAGACAGGCAAGTCACATGAATTTGTAAGAAAGAATGGTATCAAAGAGCAGATGGTTTGTGATGCTAGGATTTTAAGATCTCTGCACACATGTATCATGCTATCAAACTTTAAAACAAACAAGAGAGAATGCTGAAACCTTTTTTTAAACTAGAACTTAAAAGATGAATCTTCAGATCTGGTTGCCAAATACGCTATCGCAACAGATCAAAAAAAAAATCTGGTGGCAAATCCTAGAGCGGGTGTCAGTAGAGACATTGACAACCCAGATGAAAAAGCACATTCTTAGAGTGCAGTGAAGACAGAAAAGCATCTTGCTTTCTGAAACAGTCATATTACCTTATACGGGACCTTCTCTGAGGTCTCCTGTTCCCCTTGAGACCTCATCTAGGCTGAGGCTTGAACTAAGTAGTGAATGAACTTTCAGGTAGTAAAAGGATGAGAGAACTGAAGCCGCCTCCACCTAGTATGATTAAAGGAGCCTTAGGAAAACATTTCTCTGAGACTGAAAAGAGTTTGAAGAAAACAAAAAGAACAGACACAATAAATAACATCACTGTGGGAATAAGCAAAACTGTTTCAGCAAATAGTAAATATGCAAAAAAAAAAAAAAAAAAGAGACAGTTCAAAGGTTAAGGAACTTGGTCAAATACTTTCAATGGAAAACCAGAACAAGCACTGGAAAGAAGTGAAACATTTTAAAAGATTGTGAAGATTAAGTACATTAACATAAAATGTTATGTTCTGTTTATATGCATATATGTATTTTTTTATATGTATATGTATATATATAAACTGAACATTATAAGGGGGCTTATAAGAAAGGTAGAAAGAGACTTTTTACCAAGGCCTATAGTGACAAGGGGCAACAGCTTTACACTGAATTAGGGTAGATTTAGATTGGACATAAGGAAGAAATTTTTTATGTTGAGAGTGGTGAGACGCTGGAACAGGTTGCCCAGAGAGGTGGTAGATGCCCCATCATTGGGAATGTTCAAGGTCAGGTTGGATTGGGCTTTGAGCAACCTGGAAGCACCTAACCTTTTATTTTGACAATTTCTAAAACAACAAAAAAATATTCTTTCTCTATTTCAATATGGTGGGTTGGGTTTGGTTTTTTTTCATTTAAACACTAATCAAAATATCATTTAGAAATCAACCATTTAACCAAATTAATTTTTAGTTTCAAAATGTAACTGCATTTTGAAATTAAAATCCTTCTTTCAGCACTTATTACAATGAATTGGAATAAACGTCTAAAAAAATATTTTTAAAGAGTTGAACATTCCTCCCTGGCTGTTTCTATTTGGATTCATTTGCTGGCAACTCAAGCAAGAAAAGAACAAACAAAATGCCCTGACATTCCATTCATGAACTAATTTCCAGAGAGATAAGACGTTGCCCCTGCTGAAGTCCATCATGTCTGATGTTTCTCTGACCTGAGGCTACACTGAAACCAGCCATTATCCAGCCATGTGTAAATTCTTCTCATAAAAAGTGATGTCATAAATGCAGGATGTCACCATCTGATTGTCTAATAGGGTTTTGGCACAGCAATAGGCTTTTCTCCTCCCCTTCCTGCCTTTCTTTCACATGTAACATGATTTTTTACCATCTCTTATACAGCCTGTATTAGAAAACCTTGGTGAGAAATTCAGCTTTTAAAAAATTACATAGTCAGATGCTCTGATATAACAGTGTGCTCTGATTTCATCCCCTTCCTTGCCTTTTTGGAGTGCAATCTCTGGTAACCAGCATCCTCCATTAGCATCAGAATTGAGAGTATTTAAGTTGCTTTCTTTCCCAAGTGACACCTTCATTGACAGAAAGAGGGAAAGATGTAAGCAGTGGTAGTCAGTTCTCTGGATAACAGTTAGGAACTAATCTGACTTTGCATTTGATGGATGGTTATTTGCTTCCCTTGTGGACTAGGGACCGTCACCCATTTAAAGTGTCTCTAACTAGATAGAGTGCATTAAGGACAGTGTAGAGAACCTATTTCTTTTTCCTTGCCTTCTCCCAGACCTAATGAATGATGACTTCAGCTCTTCAGCCTATTAAGAGGAAAAAAGAAAAAAGAATGGCAGATTCCCTGAGGTAAACCCTCTGTTTCTCTTTGTGTTTGAAGTTGCCCACAGAATCTGAACACGAGGACTTGCCAAGAAACTTTACCCCAAGGGTCACTTCAAGGCCAGCTTAGTTATGGAAAGCAATCTTCTCCTTCTCATAAAAAAATAAACAAAGAAATGTAAGGGTAAAGGAATGGGAAGGGGTGTGAGAGGAAGGTGTAAGTTGTCACTCGCTTGTGCTTCAACAGGACGCACTGAAGTTGATACTTCAGAAAGGAAAGATTCTCATTTCCATCCAATGCACCCCATATTGTTTAGTGCTGCTAAGTGTATTAAAAGGCATTATTCTGCATGATTTCAGAACTGAAGTCCCAGCTAATACATTTTTTTATTATGTGGATTAGTCATAAAGGTTTGATGACACAATATAGATAATGGTACTTGACTCCTTTGTGTTTCCCTTAATATCTTGTGGCAGGTGTTACATAAATGCATCCCTACTTGAAATGTGGTACAACGAAAGATACACCATAAAGACAAATAATCATTATAATAACTTTATACGTTAAAGAACCATACATTGACTCTTTTCTCTTTTCTTTTCTTTTCCTTTTCTTTTCTTTTCTTTTTTCTTTTCTTCTCTTTTCTATTCTATTCAGGATCCCATATTTATGTAATATTGCTGCTGTCTTGTAATAGATAGTGATAATATCAATAGGTATGCCTTGAACATAGTCAATACTTGCTTTTAATTATTTTTCAATTCTTTTCTTTGGTTTCACCCATCAGAAAGAGAGTTCTCTGAGCTTTTTAAGCTATTTGTAACTTTAAGTGTGTCATGTTACTGTAAGAGTGGAGTATAAGTATACATTGTACAGCATAGGACAGGATCACACTATCTATCTAAAAAGCTTTACATTGTTTGCATTTTTTTTTTTTCCCCTGTTCATTGCTTCATCTTGGACAGTATGGAAGGAATAAACAAAACTGTATACCAGCAACAGAGAAAGAGCAGGATACGTAGAACTTTTCTGTTTTTTAAATAAAATCTGTTTGTAGTTATGCACCTAATGGAATCAATGCTGGGGGGTTTGGTTTGGGGGGGGGAGTTGGTGGGGTTTTTTTTCCCCCCTCTTTAAAAAGCTTTTACATTCCTAACTCAAGGAAAAATGTGCGGTTCTTTGGTACCTGGAAAAGCAAAGGATCTTATAAAGGTCCTTATCCTTATAAAGTGAAAAAGGATACAAAGAAAAATCCTTTGTAAATATCTCTACTTAGGTATAAGACTCTAATTTTAAAAAGGATAATTGCTATTCATAGGCTTTTCTATTAATCCTTGTCAATCCATTTGAAGCATTTATTGCCCTATTTCAAGTATACGCTGCACACTTCCTTCATGTGAATTTATGAATTTTGTGTCCATTTTTGTCTGTGTGTATATACCCTGAGTATAAAAAATAAGCACAGGGTTGCATAAATTTGGTGTAATTAGGCCAAAACTATGACTACAGGTTGTCTGGTAAGAATTTCCAATAGTTCTTATGGCGCAGGCCATCTGAAAAAAAGACTAGCACAAACCACCTAATCTCTACTACACTGCCTAGATCCTCCAGGTACTTGGGAAAGGTAACAGTTTCCACAGTGAACTGAATATAAGAATCCCCAATCCACCTGTCAAGATTTTTAGGGGATGGCTTTCTCTGAATTAACTTCCAGCTCCATACTATCGGGAAATGATGTATTTGGCATGTAAACTTGCCATATGTGAAAGCCAGTAAACAGCTGGCCCACAGCTCCTGCTTCTCCATGCAGGTTATTACCGAGTTCTCTTCCCAGCTTCCCTTCCCTTTGTTGGTTAAAGTCTGGGCTACCAAAGATCACCACAGAAACCACCTGTCCCTAATAATTCACATATTGTGGTTGTGAAAGAACAGAGAAGTTACTAGTCATTTAGACTATTTATATCCAGAATGAAATAGGTACTAATGTGTACTGAAATAATCTCCTTCAAAGAACGTAATTGTTTTCCTGCAACTCTATAATCATCATCTCAGATGAGAGTTTTCTGACTGCCCTACTAGGACATGTTATTTTGGATATCCTTGTACTCACACTGCTTCCTTTAACTGTCACTTGCCTCAGTTATCTGGACAGGTATTAATAAAATCATAGTTACTGCCCACACATTTATGAAAAACAGAATAAGTGCGAAGAGTTTTTGCACATGCAAAACTCTTTGCAAAAGCCTAGAGTTGGCTTTTGACTGCTCTCAGGGCACCGCTGCTGATTACCACAACCTGCAGGGTACATAGTCCAAGCTGTGCAACAGATGTACCACTCCCTTATATTAGTTCAGACAAGTGCAATCCTTTACCCAGGCAGCCTCAAAATTGTCATGACATGAATTTTTCTTTTTCAGGTGACACACTTTTAATAAAGAAAGAACATCTTATGACAGCTGCATTGACATAGAACTGTGTAGGACCATCTGCCTCAGAAATCTTAGCTTCTCCATGTGCTATAATTCACAGCAATCATTCCTGAACTATTTTTCTGTTTGTTTGGACATTTTGAGAGTCAGGGTATTATTCATTCTGTCTCTCTCTTCCCTGTCTCCCTGACTAGTGCTAAATTCTAAGTAATCTATATCATTCCTTCTTAAATCTCTAATATCGACTGTCCCCCTCAAAGCCAAGGCATGACATTTGGTGGCATCAAATTCCTCTACAACTCCGCTATCAAGTAAGCATACAAAGTACTCCATGAGCAAAAGCAGGCAATAATCAGGGTGCCAGAGATCTACCTAAATCTTGAGTAGAAGCCTCTATGGCTTCCTTACTCTCCATATTCTAAGTGACTTTAACAACTAATAACTACTCCAATGACACAGTTTTTAATCAGAATTTGTTTTAATCCTTAGCATATTTTTTGCTAGTTGGTTATGTGTAGAGTGAATGTTACGTTTGTTTTCAGTCCACTTCCATGTTTCAGCTCCAACCCTCAGATCTTTGGTCAAAGCTGATGTCCAGTCCAACTGAGGCATTCATTTTTATTTTCAGAAAACACTAACGTATTGAGTAAATTTAAGCTTTATTAAGTCTTTCTCTCTTAATTTGCCCTTAATAATGAGTCTTACTTATGACTAAGGAGGGAATTGACTGCAAGATACCTGTCTCAAAGTTATCTCCAGGATTATGGAACTGAATTTTTTTTAAGCTTGGCTCTGTATCACATGCGGGCATATATATGCTCATACGGGGTGCAGGAATGAAAAGCTCGTCGGTCATCTTGAACTTCCCTGCCCATCAGCTAACACCCTCTGTTAAGAAAGGAGATGCTTAATGAGTTGCTTTGGCTCCCAGGAGATCACCTGAGCGAGCAGAAATTACATTGACTGAGGTACTCACTTTCTCTCTTAAAAGAGTCTGAAAAGAAGTAACAGTACACCCATCCACAGCATTCACCAGAAGTGTTCGACACACAGTACACCATAAAAACTGGACACATATTCTATCTATTCTAGAAACTGGCTTCATTTCTAAAAATGAGACAGATAGACTGAAGTTGGTTGTAAGGCCATAGAAAAGTTTAATTTAAACCTTCAGTAAAACTACACTCTCTCATCCCAGGCAAAGGAGGCCTTGCTTTGCAGGTAAGAGTTGAAAAACTGATATCCAGGTCCAGGAGTAAATCTGACAAAACCATCAAACTCCAAGTCATGCCACCATGAACAGAACCAAAAGTCGGGCCTCCGTCCCACCTCATACTGATCTGTGAAAACAGTGGAGAGGGCAACACTGATACAGATAGACCAGCTGAACATTCATTTACCAAAAGGATTTTCTGCCAGCACTTTTCAGCTTAATTTTAATGTTTATTTAATCAGTGCTTCATTTTTACCCCTTCTTGTCCTTGTGAGAAGGACTAAGAGACATAAACAGAGTGAAGTTGTTAAATAACTTAATAAACTTTTAAATAAGAGGAACATTATCTAGTTCCTCAAATTCCTTTTATTGTTGAATCATTTTGACTTGAATTTTGAGGCAGATATCATTAAGTTTTTGAAGAGTATGCCCCGTAAAGATTGTCACTGAACTATGAGACTATTTCTTAATAACATGCCTCACAATTTAGGCTTGACAAACAAATTCATCAGCCCTGTAAAGCTATAGCACCAAATGCAAGTTGCAGCAAAAAGACATACCTTAAAGTGGAAACCATTACCCAAACTAAAATAAAGAGCATAGTTAATATTTTAAAACTATTTCACCTATTGTGAAACTTCTCACTGATTTTACAAAACAATTCTAATCTGTAAGGATGGATCCACACCACAGAAATCGAAACCTAACATATTACAGCTTGAAAAACAAGGATTTCGATACATTGCCAAAACAAATTATTTTGACTTGCTTCAAAAATATATGGAGGCTCCTTCAAGTATTATCATGGATAAGTCATTATGTGACTTGCAGCTTCATACATCACTGCTCTTTGCTGTCAGTATGAAAAATAGGACTTTTTGTTTACTTAAAAAATTGAAATGCCACGATTCTGCTGTTGAAAAATGAGGCGGGAAAAAAGAGCGTCCTCCCATTTTTGAAAAATGTATTTTTTATTGAAGCAAAAGAGATAGGAGGAGAAAGAGATCATGTACACTCAGGGAAGCAGATTGGTCTCTATTTTCACAGGAAAAAGGCTAATAATAATGGGTGGGTCACTGAAGACAAAGTGACCAGAACCAAGTATGGAGCTGATGACAACACAAGTCAAAAATTAAGGTCTCAGCCTACAGCAGGGCCACCTTTGAATCCCAATAGATACGTAATTAATAAAGGCATGATGAAATAAGATTCATGTTTCACGATAGAGTGAGACTCCCCAGTCAGAATGCATCTGTTAATAATAGAAAAATCCCTTCTGGAATGAGAATTTAATAGTTCTCATTCATGCTTTAAATAGTAGATCACAGCAATAAATCAGCATTATGATTTTAGAGGGTACAACTTATGAAATATAATATATTGTTTCTGGCATTTCATTTACTGTAAAATCGTTTTTTAAATATTCTGTAATATTCATTCTCGGAGGGAGATTGATCAAATAATCATGCAAATACTAAAGTACAGCCTGCATTAATCTTAATTTTTTTTTATTTTTAAAAGCTTATGAAAAGTAATTTAGCTGTTGTGATGGGAGGAGAGATTATTTTGACAGATTCTTAAAATCTGTGGAATAGTAAGGGATGAGCGTGTGTGTGCATGCATTACATATACTTTGAGGCCCCATCCTGCAGCTGTGAAACACTGTAGTTTCTATTCCAAGGCCTATATGACTAGGCCCACTTTGATGGTACTCATAAATGGTTTATTGCAGGACAAGTTTGCTACATTGTATGGGAGTAAGCTTTAAATTTTGATCATTGTCTGTCTTCAAATAACTAACTAGTCTTCCTTCGCTTGTTATCAATTTGCTATAGAAAATATTAGGAAATACTGGTTATATTACCTCACTTGTTTTGCTGAGATAAAACTGCCACTAATATTAAAAAAAAAAAAAAAAAAAAAAAGCTACATAGTAAGTGTTATTGAGTGTTCCAAGCAAGGAGGTCCTTCTTAGGGAGCCTCAAAGGCAGACAGAAATGAGCAATGCCTCTACCAGATGGCAGGACTCCCACTAAAAGATGCCCATAATGAATCTGTATTTCCCACCTCACGAAGAAAGATAAATTCTCTACATGGATCTCCTCCAATAATGAATAGCTGTAATTTTAGTATCCACTCACGCCTGTATCATTGATCCAAGAATAGGTCACGTTTCTAAAGTTGAGCAATTAATGGTTCCTCCAATCTAGTGATGGAAAACAAACAAACCAAAATGAGAATTAAGTTCTGAAACAGTGTGAAGGAGAAGGAAAGTTCCAGAAAAAAGAAACACCTGTTTCTGATATGGGTGAAGAGAAAATTATTTCTTCCACCAACCTCCTTCTATAGAATTATTTAAAAATTGAAATTGACATTTCTAGAGAAAATTTTTCAATCTAAAAATTTTAAGAAAAAATGTGACATTTCCAGAATCCTGATTATCTTTGTAATTAGTCAGAAATATTGGCTGAATCTGCCACAAATTACACATATTTGCAGTTATGCTGGATTTTTTTTCCCCTAAAATTAATTCTTTTTTCTCCACAGTTGACTTTGTTTATAGTAATTAAGTAGACTGTGAGGTTAAGGAAACATATTTTTACTATTATTCATCTGTTACACAATGCACATGAAGACGAAAGGGATGCGTTACTAAATACTTAAACACAAAATGGAAGGCACATGAAAACCGTTTCCCATACCTTTTTCCTGTCACACCATGTTGAAAACCTTTGTCCAAAGGCATCACAAGAAAATATGCTTCTGCCAAAATTGACCCAGAGTGAAACACACAGGGGGATCTCAGTTTTTGCTAAAGAATAAATGTCTGACCGTTCTTAGGAGGTTATCTATTAAGTTAGAAATTTCCTAGCAGAATAGTACAAACGAGATGAGAAGAAAAGTATTTTTATTCATCTACATGCTTTCTTAGTATTATTTTTTTTTTCTTTTTTTGAGATATGTTCTGAAGGAGATCCTCCCTGCAATTCTGAAGACCTATCCCAAACGTATTTTGTGATAACAGAGAATGGGATCAATTGATCAAGCCTGGAAAGGTGGTGAAAAGTGAAATGAAGGATAGCAAAACAGCTACCTGGCAAGTTCCCCACAATACTGAGACCAGGTTGGTTTGTAGCAATATAAGAATTCAGACAGACAATTTGTATTGCATACTCTAGCAGACAGTCATGGTGAGTTCACAGAACATATACACTGTGCCGTTTAGATGTTCATGTAAGTCTAGAAAAAAAAAAAGAAAAAAAGTTTGAGAAAATTACACTACATACTACTAAATGGATTAATATCACTCAACAGCATGCCATAGACTTTTTACTACTCAGAGCTTGTGGAGACAAACTGAGGAAGAATTGAGCATCAATAATGTTTGTATATCAGGGCTTGTAACAGCTCCCTTAAGGCCCTGGAGAATGGCGGGCCCTTACTCTGAAAGATAATCAGGCACAGGTGTTGGGAATCAAGCCAGACTCCTACTTGGCAGATTCAGAAAGTCTCCTAGGCCAGAAGAAAGTGAGGGATGGGTTTAAATTGTTTTATTTTAGATGGAAAGTCTTTAAGAGGAAGAGGTGCAGAAAATAGGAGACAATATAAAAAGCTGCCGTCCTCAAAGAAGCAGGAGGAGGATGCTGTCTCGTTTGAAGTGGGTCAGAAAAGTTTGTTGCTGAGTTAGGTGAATCTGTCCTCTTCTTCTGGAGAACTAAGAGTAAAAATTTATTAAGAAATGCTATATGGGGATGGTTGTGGCCCTGAATACCCTAGCTCACATGAACATAATCAAACACCACCCCCCGCCCCCCGATGTATATATACTATTTAACAGAAAACTGTGGCTTATGTAAATTCCTCTTGGGCTTTTCTTGAAGTTCTAAGGAGCTGCAGAGATCCAGAAAGCCTCTGATATATCTTATAATAAATAATTAACAGCAATACAAAATCTTAGTGCCGGCTAAAACAATGAATATTTGGCATGTATGTACATATTCCTTAAAAGCTGTGTCTATTTCTGTCAGGTAATTGCATTACTAAGTTCAGGTCCCTGTCTGGCTCAGACAGAAAGAAAAAAAAAGAATTCAGACAGCATCAAAACTTCAAACCAGCCATCTTCCATTACCAAATTTTCTGTGCAAGCTGAGGCCTACGTAATCATTCAAGGAACTATTTTACTTGAACATTCTTCCTTAATCATTAAACAATCTATGGCAAGTGTGATGGAAAGAACTTCACGAAAGCCAGTATTTACCAAAATAATAGAGCAGACCTATGCTACTGGAAATCAGAAAAACAATGGTGACCTCAAGAAAGCAATGCAGATTTACCGTTTGAGACCACACCCTTGCTTAAGTGATAATTTACTTATCAAAGAGAAGATTACGCCCAGTAAAACTATATTCTTTACCCACCCAGAACAGCAAGAAGTTTTCAGTTTATCTGGATCTTCCTTAACAAACTGTTCTTGTGATTAAAAAAATGCAGAAAATAAGCTCAGTTTGCCCAGTTCTCTTAACCAGTTAAAATGAGAGATACAGAATGAACTCAAAAAGTAAGAACACTTTCAAGGTATCATTCTTAAGACTTTGTTTATGAAACAGCCTTTTTTAAGGTGTAAAAACAAATTCCAGACACCAGATATTGTCCAGTAATCACTTAGAAGCTGTCCCACTTAACATGCTTCTGTCATTCACAATGTGGAAGCTCACATTCTTTTAACACAGGCAGGTTTCAAGTGGAATTACTTGAGATGGACAAAGACGACGCATATACATCACAAACATGCATATTGTGTATGTTTCACTGCTAACTGTTTTGTTAAAAAAAAAAAAAAAAGGCTGGAAATCTGACACCTGTAAGAAAGGTGTGCTCAGGAGTATGAGTGTATTGTTAATTTTTCTATTAGGCAGGCCAACTGCAACTAATTTAATTTGGATTAAAAAAAAACCAAAAAACCAAAAACAACTCTTAAAGAGAAAATTAATTTACATGTACATTTTCCCATCTTTTTCTTTCACTCACCTTAAGCTTTTCTGCCCTTCCACTTTCTTTGGAGAAATGCAACATTTCTGCCTTTTGTCTCAGTCTTTGGTTTTTTTAGATGGTAAAAATACTGTGGTACCCTCATACCATCTGAGAGCAGTCCCATGTATTAACTCCTTCAGCAAATGTTCACAGCTTCTGCCTCCGAAAGTCAGTGTACTTTCATTGATTTCCACAAACACGAACCAAAACGTTTTTGCATGTCACGCTTAACGGAGTTAGACAAGCCATCACTGATAGCTTTGGAAAAACAATACAGAAATACCTAATTTTATTTTTAATGTATTTCTGTTCTCCCAGGTAGCTCTCCATCACTTTCAATCGCTGTTAAGCATGTGCTATATTACATCTACTAGCAGAAAATTTGTGCTACAACTTTCATGCTTTAAATATAAAAATATTAATTCTTCTTAGTGTTCTGCGTCAAATACTGATCCCGAAGGTAATCATAGTCATCCTGGGATACTGTAGTGATCCTGACAGGAAGACCACCGACCATCAAGGACTTAGTGATCCACATAACAGCTGTCCTGGGAAAGCCCACGCCTGTGCTGCGCTAAGCTGCGTGTACAAGGTGGCCTTCAGGCCTGTCTGTCGCTGCACAAATCCCCCGGTAGGGGGATCAAGGCGGCCAGCACATTGCAGCAGAGGAGCCCGCAGGCAGCGCCCGCGGGGTACCAGCGGTGGCCTTGCCTTTGTCTACAAGTGCTCCAGGAAGTTCCTGTGCCAATAGCCTTTTTGTTTGAACTGTAGAAATGATAGACAGAGTTGTTTCCTCGAAAGAAAATGCTGTAATAGCTCCACTGAGTGAAAGGGGAGAACACCCTGCTGTGGCTGCGGGCTGCAAGGCACGCTGCGCGTGGCTCGAAGACCTGTTCAATGCGACACCACCCAGGGCTCCCAGCATCGAAAGGGACATAAACTTATCTATGCCATTCTCTTCTTATAATGTTAGCGCTACAGTATTTTAAATTATACCTCACAGAGTCTAAGTGCCTTTCTTACTGGGATCATGACGATCAGAACCTTCTGGTGCAAAACAGATGCTGGGTCATACTGCCAGGTGGAAGAGACGAGCTTCATTCAGCTGATACAACTGATCGTTCTTAAGTTAAGGTAGAGAATCTGGCTATTTGTGCCCTAACCTTCCTTAGAAAAAAGAAAATCTACACTGGCCTATAGTAAATGAACTTACGGCCTGTAGAAACAGATTTTTTCATGCCACTCAAAAAGGACCTAAGGCTAACATGGTGGAGAAACCTCTGAAAGTAAAAGGACACTTCAGGAGAGGCAATGTTTATTTTAATATCTATACTTCATCTCTGTTATCCTTGTTTTCAGAAATGGTTATCATTGGCAGCTCCAGGAGAAGTCCAAGTGAAATGTAGTTATACAATACCTTTGAATTGAAGTCCTTTCTGTTGACTCTGTTAATTGCACTGTGAAAATACATATTCATTAATGGCAGAAAATTTTGCTTTATCAGAAAATACTTTATAAGCAATAAATGTGTTGTATCCAAATCCTTTGCAGTGGAAATTCTAAGTGACAAAGATTATTGAGGTATATTACTAGAAAGCACTAATAAAAAATGGTAAATTTAATGTATCTGTTTTCAACCTCAGGATAAAACTCATTAGCATGCATAATGTTTTTCCAAGACCGGATATTGTAACAGAGATGAACAAAAAGTTGTTTATATAGATGTTCTAAGCAACAAACATAATTCGTAAAATTCATCCCATATTCACACATTACTCTGACCAATGTCATTTTGCTGTCACTGTTAGAGCAGAATAGAATAATTGTTAAGTGTATTTTTCAGCAGTTATAAACAATTGGCAGTAGAAAAGCTGCATGTGTTTATTCCATGTGCACTATTGTTTACTCTTCATGGAGTCTTCTACTGTGCAATAAAACCTTTAATTAACCAGACCTAGTCCTTGGCTGTGTGTGAGAAGTAACACTGTATATCATAGTATGTCATAAAACAGAGCCAATAAAAATATTCAGTAGATTCCCCAGTAAAGGCTGAGGAAGGGCATCATGTTTAGGAAATAATCATCACAGATCCACCTTCAAAGCCAAAGGCTGAATGTCACTGAATGTAATATTAAGTTGATGGTATTCATTTCAAAACTAAAGAAAAATGCTATAATAGAAGAGAAAGTCATTAGGAACCAGTGCCTAGTGGTTATATTTCTCATATGAGAAATTTCACAGATAGTATGGAGATGCCTACCTAGTCTTTTATTATTACTTTTTGTTTTGTTGATTACATGAAAGATGTAACTGCTGAACTAGTCCACAGTACAGCATGGATATACTCACGTGTATGAGGTACCTTGCCTTTCTGTCAAAGCAATGTAAACTGACTAAAATATGCAAGTTACCATTGTTTCTGAGAGATTTAAGACATGATTTGCAGCACAGTACACCTGTATTATTTTGCTGTGGTTTTCTAGTCATTAAAATAGTGTAAGCCTGTAGCATGTCTTTTTTAACCTGTTTTGTTTCATAAACGTGACCACAACTACGAGAGCACATAATTCTGAAAGCATCTAGAAAGATGATTTCTTACAATTCCGTTCATTTCGTGTATTTGGGTATGCTGCCATTCAAATACTCATAGAGACATTCCCTTACTTGTTATAGTCTTTTGATGCCTGCGGGGTTTAAAGGGTATTATCAAAGGATTCGATTTATGATCAAAGCAAGGACTATTTTCTTAAGTTGATAGGGCTGTATTGGAGGAAAACTGTTTCTTCATTTAGTAGACATTGTTTCATCGGCAGTGTGAACCTTTTTCCAGTTCTGAGCAACAGCGATGCCAAATGGGACAGATAAACATGTTTTTTCTCAGTAACGTCAACAGGTGTTGTCTTTGCCTCTAACCTATAGAGAAATAAGGATTTGGGGGCTGATTTGTTAATCAGAAAGCATCTGCTTTTTATACGCTTTATGAGATTTTCTGTTCATAATGTTACTGAAAATTAATTGAGGAAATGAGAGAAATAACAATTAAGATAAATTTCCTTTAAATAGTCACTGGCCTCTTTTGGAGCTTAATTTATGGTCTCTGAGTTTATAAAAACAAACCAAAATTATGCTTTCCTTGGTAATGACCTCGTCATTCTAATATTTTCTTTCTTGCAGTATTTAAAGAATGAGACACTCAAAAGTGACTTGTCTGCTTGCATTACTGCTTGCATCTCCTGT
Organism: Fulmarus glacialis; assembly: GCF_000690835.1. Classification (NCBI taxonomy): domain Eukaryota; kingdom Metazoa; phylum Chordata; class Aves; order Procellariiformes; family Procellariidae; genus Fulmarus; species Fulmarus glacialis. Next base: position 50,745 of record NW_009209884.1, read on the forward strand.
GTTGTACAATGTGACACCAAAAAGAGCTAAAACCCACCGTCTTCTTTTTTAATGATATTTTACCATATTGAAATTAAAGATACATTTTCAAAAGGTAGGATCCTGCTGTGCACGTAAATCAGTTTCTTGCACATGCATTAGACTATGTATGTACCTACCTAGCAATTTGCATACATGATTGATTACCCGAACTGCATGCACAGTCATGGTAGAGTTGTCACTGAGATGTTTATTGTTACTAAATTTTGTCACACAGTGATTTTGAAATACCAAATTAAATATAAGGGAAGCTAAGTTTTTGGGCTCTGTAGTAATTATTGGCAAATGACTGAGGGTTTTTTCATAGTAGTGACTACCCTGTGTAATTACCTAGGAACTTGCCTTCAATGAAATGTGCCTGAATCTGCTTACAATGCTATAGTCTTTTATTTATCTACCAAGAGAGCACAGGCAGTAATAACATAGAATTGCAGCACCTTCTCTACCCATAACACTAAGCTTTGACACAGAAAGATTGTTGCAGAGTATAAAACATTTCTGCATTTTCCTCTAACAAATTCTTGGCCATTTGGTGTTGTAGCACTTTGACATGAAATCTGTGAAAGATTTGGCCAGTATGGGTCAAAGATGATGAGAGATTATATTTTAGACTCAGTGGATCCAAGCAAGATTCACTCAATAGCATATAACTTTCCTTTCCAGCTCTCTGAAATATCCAATCCTTTAATGAAAGAGGTCTCCGTGGAAGTTTCAGGCTTGAGCAAATATTAAATTAGTGGGTTTTTAACTTCACGATGAAAGCTTTCCTTTTTTCAAATTTGCCACTTCTCCATTTGTCATGATTTAACCCGGCAGGCAGCTAAACACCACACAGCCGTTCGCTCACTCCCCTGCCCCGCAGTGGGATGGGGGAGAGGGGCAGGGGAAAAAAAAAAAAGAAAAATTAGGGGATTGAGGTAAAGGCGGTTTAATAGGAAAGAAAAGGAAGGAAAAATAATAATAATAATGTTAGAAGAATATACAAAATAAGTTATGCACAATGCGATTCCTTACCACCCACCGACCGATGCCCAGCCAGTTCCCAAGCAGCAGTCGCCACCCCCTGGCCAACTCCCCCCAGTTTATATGCTGAGCATGATGTCATATGGTATGGAATATCCCTTTGGCCAGTTTGGGTCAGCTGTCCTGGCTATGCCCCCTCCCAGCTTCTCGCTGGCAGGGCATGAGAAG
>NW_009209884.1:52277-61476 GCF_000690835.1 Fulmarus glacialis
TTGAGTTCATTTAGTCCATGACTTTGGGCTCCATCTGTCATAACAGTCTTTCAGGGCATGAGAGATGGTGTGTGGTGTTGGATTGTTGCATCCTGAAGCCAGTTCTGGTTCCATTACCACTGTGCTTGTCCGATTCTATCATCGCTGCACTTTGTTCAGTTTCATCAAAGTTCATTCTTCATTAATCTAGGTGATTTTAATACTGTTGATATGGCATGTAGCGACCATAGTAGTGATGACATACAGTATTTTATAGCAATTAACATCATACAATTCAAATCATTGGCTACTCTTACTCAAAATCAAATCCCCTTGAGGTACACATCAGAATTCCCCATCCTTCCGCATTTTCCACCAAGCGCACCTAGGTCCTTGAGCAAAACAAATCTCACGCATAAGTTTGCCTTTGCCCAAGGCAGGAATAATCCAGATTGTCTACCCCAGTGTATTTTTTAAGTGCACTACAGGAACTTTATCCCCTTCTACAGTACATAAAAGTTTTGATTGGGCAGGGCCAGCCTGATGGAAAGATCCCCTGGTGTTGACTAACCAGGTGGCTTTTGCTAAATGTGTACCCAATGTTTGAACGTCTCACCACCCATTGCTCTCAGTGTAGTCTGTAGCAGTCCATTGTATCTTTCGATTTTCCTGGAGGCTGGTGCATGGTAGGGGATGTGATACACCCACTCAATGCCATGCTCTTTGGCCCAGGTGTCTATGAGGGTGTTTCAGAAATGAGTCCCATTGTCTGACTCAGTTCTTTCTGGAGTGCCATGTCGCCATAGGACTTGCTTTTCAAGGCCCAGGATAGTGTTTCAGGAGGTGGCATTAGGACTCTCCCAGCTGAAATCGGGACACCATCTTATCTTAGAAATCTTAGAAATGCATTCATGTTGACTTCTGAACATTATATTGACTTCCAATTGCATGAATATATGTCTAAATTAAAAAGTCAAATGAGAAAAATTACTGTAACAATAGCTCCTGCTTTTAGTTTATATCTTTCAGAAATCAGGAAAGGTCTGATAAAAGCAGAAGCCAGGACAAGGTTTTAGAAATGTTAGGTCTTTGAAATGTATACATTCCTTAGTCATGTGCAACATGCTGTTATTCTTCACCTACTTTGTACCCCATTTGTTGCTTTCTGGTTGTTTGGGGGGGCGGGGGTGGTGTTTGGTTTTTTGTTTGTGTGGTTGTTTTTTCCTGGTGAAGCTCAATGGCGAGTATTATAAACTCAGACTGATTTTTTTTTTAAATAAATAAATAAAAAAAAAACAATGAGAAACCAGAGAATAATTGTTAACAAGACAAAGGGCAGAACTCGAGTACCCATACCTGCCGCTAAGTATCCAATGTATGTTGAAGTTTCATGTGTATCCTTTATATCTGCTATGTATATACTGAAAAACAAGCTACTGCTATTCTTGCTATTTCTTCCCACGCTGATGCAGACTGTTAGTCCCTATATTTGATATATTCACTATATATTAATCAGTTTGTGCTTTTCATATTAAAGAAAGGAAATTTGGCAACCTCCTTTTAATTAGCAGGAGTGAAACAGGTATTTTTTTTTTATTTAAACTTGGTCACTGGCAGGTTTAACAAAATTATACTATCAAGTGTTTTTAGGCTTGCTGAAGAACTGACCTAAGAAACTGGAGTTTCTATCTAACCTATAGATAGGCTTGAAAGAAGTGGAAGACGTGGAAACAAAAGCTGAGAAAGCATAAGTCTTTAATTAACAAAGTCTGTCAGTCTTTATGATCTTGATGGCTCAAATTAAAATTTCATTCTTGCATCAGGTTGCTTCCTGTACATACTGAGATTGAATGCTTTCAGGGTTGGCTCATAGGAAAGCTTTGGCCTTGCTTCTGTGCAGTGTTGGAGAAACATCAGTCTAAGTTACAAGTATTCACCTACATAGCTTATTAAACCACTCTGTGTATCCTGAGCATTGTGTGGTGGTGTGATCACTCGCACTTGACCCAAGATACATTATGCTGTATATGGTATATACATATATATACCATAAAAACAGCAACTTGAGCAAACACAACTCTCAAAGTTATGGTATGAAAGAAAGAAAACTTTACTTGTAAGTAGTCTACAACTACAGCTTCAGATGCTGAGGGAAGGGAAGAAGACTTACTTTTTGTTAAATTTATTAATTGGTTATAAAATAGTAAGGGAGGATAACAACTTATAGATTTTTTTGTATCTGTATGTCCTTAATTAGGGAGGCGGAAACATAGTCCCTAATCACTGGCCCAGCGTTAGTGCTTTGCCTCTGAAAGTAATTCCCAGTAAGGTAAAAAGTTTTGCCTTCCTATCTGTCTTCTGTAGCACTGGGCAGATAATGTGAGTTCTTGGCAAACCCTTGCGTAGTTTTAGTGCCTTTGGTTTCATTTTCAGTAGTGGTTTTGTTTTATTGTTTTTTTTCTTCTTGAGCAGACATATCCTCTAAATCACCAAAATATTAACACTTCCTATTTGAACATGTATTTTCTTAAGGTAGGGAGAAGGAAGATCATCGTCTCCTTCCTAGATTAAAAAAAAAAAAAGAAAAAAAAAGGTTAAATTCTTATTCTAGTTAACATTTCCAACATGAGTTACTTAGATACTTGCAGAAAATGGACAGAAACATTTGGAACAAATTTTATGAACTGACAGCCCTATATAATATAATTATTAAGGAGTTTGTAGAGCTTGAATACATACATGTTCTTGGCATTTGAGTACATAATAATATTTAATCATTAAAACTGCTGATATTTAAGAAAATAAGCAAAATATTGTCCACCATCATTAGTAAATTTTCCAGTAAATCACTTTTAAATAAAATATTCAGCATATGTTGAGCTTAACATGTTGGCAACTGCTCAGAACAAAACTATGCCAAATTTTTTATTTTATTTGCTTTAATTAAAAAAGCAATTTGGATTCAATATTTGCAAACTAACACAAGCCTACAAAAACAACTGTGAAATTGTTTTATTGGAAAGTTGATTTTCTGCTATCTCTGTGGGGTTCTTGAAATTTAATTTCAAAGTGGAGAAGTTAAATAGCACCATTTCAATATCATTATTTCCAATTGGGGAGCTTAAATATGTCTTTTATGTACTGATAAAATAGACTAATCAATAGAAAGTTGCCGTTTTTTTCTCAAGTAATAAAAAATAAATTAATTTTGCCTTTGAATGATATGCAACTGAATTATAGAAGTTAGTCTTAGCAATGTTCTTTTTTTTTTTTAGTTACTGTTTTTTCAGATCATCGATCTTACTTTCTTTCCGTGTAATTCTTATTGAGTTGATTAAGATAAGTACAAATGGGGCAATAATTTTCAGACTTTTTTCCCACACAATTTAATAGTCAGAAAACAGAAAACAGAACCATAGGACAAACTGCAGGGTGCTGATATAATTTAACTAAGTACTACAGATGGTAGCACAGCCATAAAGGATTGTGCAGATGACACTGCACAAATAGTTTGCCTGGTTTGATAAAACATTCATCTGGTATATGTAGACATCTGAAGCATAAACCTATGAAGCATATTCTTCCATTAAAAATATATAGAAGCAGATTATTATCTCAACCTTTTTATTAGCAAACTGAATAAGTAGTATTTTTACCCTCTGGACAGATGGCTTGACCATCACAGGGATTTTATTTTAGCATTGCTGTGCTTCTTAGGAAGACTAAGTCATATCATGGTCGAGTGACTACAAGGATCTTCTCCTAATATACAGTTGAACTACTATCTCAGGAGATTAGGTAGACCAGAACTAAACTAAATCAAGTCCATTCAAAATTGATAGTAAAGTCAGAAAATAACATAGACACTACAAAGCTGTCATGAAGCAAATTGCCTTAAAGCCTCTTAGCATATGGTATAACCGTATACTACCATATCTACCACAGAAAGCAATTGCATGTAAGTATTTGCTACTGAATCTTTAGAATTGTATTTTCAGTGGTACAGCTACTACTAGGATTTTCTCTAAGTTTTGAACTGCAGGAATGGTTATATTACTTTAACATCATACAAGACCTCCTACTTATTTAGATCCAAGCTACCCTGTACAAGATGAGATCTGTTCTTTCCTTCATACCAAGTGTTAGAATTCAACCCAAGGGCTCAAAGGGGTGAAGCTGAGCATGTGTGCAAGTGCTCACAAATTGAAGCCCAAACAAAGACAATGTATAGACTATTACACTATTAAATGGAGACACTATATACTTCTATTTTATTAGCCCTGCTACTGCTTGAATAAACTAAGATGCTATTTTTTTGTAAACCAAACTATTTGTCATAAAGTCAAAGTTGAAAATTATGAAAGATGTGGAAACTTTATAGGGTCACCATTATAAATAAACCTCACACCAACAACTGGCTACATTTCACTGCAAGACTGTGGAAAATCTATTTTTAAAACTGAATAAACATTATCTGGCCTTAAAGGAAAGAGGCATATTATTACTTAAAATATTTTCACTAATGTAAAACCCCATATCAGCATTCTGAGGTGAATTAATTTAGTTTAGTAGTGCAACCTGGAGAATAATGTATCAAACATTAAACTCTCAAGATTTTGTTTCAAAGACTTCTAGTTAATAAGTCTCTGCTTTCTACTAAAGTTCATGGCATAATTCAGTAGTTATTTTTCTTACCTCTTTCTTCACAATAAGAGCTTTTTTAATGGAAAAGTCAAACTGTTAACAACTGGAATGACTAATTTAGGTTATGCCATAGTATGCAAATAATTTAAAATATGTTACCACTCTATGGAATAAAAACAAGTATATTTGTCTTTTTACATCGGCAGTACTTCTTTCAAAGTCAACAAAATCAAGCTGAAGAACAGAATACATAGAAGAACTGTTACTTTATAATTGTGTATAGGACAAAAACAATAAGAAGAAGGAGAACAGAGAAAATAAAAATCCTTCAGGGGTACATGTGTGTGCTCTAAGGAACATATGCTTATATGATAAGAGAATGTGGACCTAAGGTAATCTGGGACTTTTTGCCTGTTTCAGTAAAAGGGAAAAAAATTATGGCAAAATTTCAAATATTTACAACTTTCCTTTTTTTCCTTTTCATCTGTAACTCCATCCATAAGAAATGTTTCTCAAATACTTTCAAAGCAACCAATCATGCTGGGCATGCGGTGGGAGGAAGTTTTGGTTTACATTATCCAGTTTAAGTCTCAGTCATATCATTCTGCAATCAGTGAAACAGCTCCCTTTTTTTTTTTATTTTTTTAAATTTTGACCATGAAGTTCCTTCTTCTCTTACCTAGCTATGCAATAAAAAAACAACTTTGGGTGTTGCAATATCCATTCCTCTGTTCCTTAATGTAGAGTCACACTGCAAGTTGCACAGATCTCCAACCAAAAGGGACCCAATTGCTAGAGGACAGGTGAAAAATGTCAAGATCACCATACCTGCTTTGTAATGAAAGTGACGAATTTAAGCCCATAAGAACACAAAATGCATATCAATAGCAACTGTGTAAAAGAAACACATGTACAACAGTTCTTCAGAAGCCTAGTTTAAGACCCAAAATTATTATCTAGAGATGTATCTTATCCTTGTATAAAGCAGTTGGAAAATGTTTTGGAAAAATGTATGAATGCTGCAAAAACCAAAGTTCATCCTTAGTAGTAGGAGGCAAGATTCAATACTGAGTCTATTTCAAGAGCATAAAATTAAATTGCCTGATTTTCAAGAGAACTAAAGACCATAGTGCTCATTATGGTTGAATACAAAATACTTTAAGACATTATTGATGTGGAAAAAAAAGGATTCTTTGTGACATGGAGGATCTATGCTCCCTAAGTACCATTCACTTATTCTGTGATGATGAATGAGATCCTTTGTTTGAGGAAAAAATGTAATGTGATAAAGTTCTAACAAGTTTAAAATCAAAGAACTAATTTTTGAATCAATATTAGAGTTACTTGCATTAAAATAAGTACTGGAATTAATTTTATAAATTCTGAGCTTAATCTGAAACTAGATTCATAGTTTTAAAATTCCTTTTTTCAAATCTATTACCAATTGAATTTTACCTTTAAATGTTTTTACCTTATTTGAATTTTATTTGTTTCTGAAAGCACAGAGGAAAACATTGAAGACATTGTTAAAAGAAACTGAATTTTCCTCTCCATTTTATTTCATCTTACACATGAAACTCTTAAAATCTTAATTTTGGTTGACTATAACAAACATATTTAGTACTACAGTGTCCAACTTTATACATTATGTTCTTAGGACTGATTGTATTTATATTTTAAGTAAAAGCTAGAAACTTAGCCACATCTGAGAGATCTCTGGTATAGCACTCAATTGTAATTAGGTAGGATTAGGCAAGGACTAAAATAAAAACCTTTTCCTATTTGATTCTGGAAAAAAATATCAACACTTCTTTCAGTGTCTGAAGATGAAGTGGAAATCATCAGCTATTTAAATTATTTTCAGACCAGCTTAATAAACTACTTTAAAAATACCCTGATGACTCTCACTTACCTTGAACATTGCTCTGTCTTCCATTATGAGCTTTTTGCAATCCAAGGATTTGGATTCATGAATCCTGTAGAAGAAATGTTTCAGGATAGGATTTTAGGAGTTGCCTCTGTCCTTGCGCCATTACAGGATGTAGCACCATCACAGTTGTGCTGAGTGTGGGGGATCTAATTGCAATCCAAGTTTTCTTCTGTCACCAACACATGTATTATAACTACAAACCATTATGACTGAATGGTTCTAAATGAAGCAACTGACATGAAAACATTATCTTAGAAGATTTGACTACTCAACTGGAAAAGCAAACAAAGCAAAAGCACAATAAGTAAAGTAAATGAAGTAATAATCGAAACTTCCATGAAAAAAAAGAAGCTAATTGGGATTACTTATTCCCAGAATAAAAACGACACTAGTTTGGGTCCCCAGAAAGCAAGACTTCCTGTAAAAACATGCATTAGTCTGCCTTTCTCCTAAATAGCAGGTGACAATTCCACAAGACAATGTAAGCCAGCTGGACATTTCATTTTTGGAAAAAAGATTGGACTGCTCTCAGGGAAAGACAGCCCCATGATAGGATTCTTTGCAACAGGGGAGAAAAGCAAAGGAAGAGAAGAATGGATCTTCCCTATCTTCTTGTAATGTGTTTTTATATATGTAACTCTGCCTTGTGAAATCCTAAACCATTAAAATTGTTGGTGCCCACTGCCCAGTAGTGATCTGGTTCAGGTCCCTGAGCCAAAAAAAGCTCCAGACTCTCCCCAACCTCCTTACTGCTCAGCTTACTATAGGGCCAAACAAGTTTCAGCACCAGCTAAGAAAAAGGAGGAAAGAGAAACGGGACTGTTGCTTCTGATGGCAGTCAGCTGCTGGATTGGCTTATGTGAGAAGAGAATCCTTTTCACCGAAATAAGTTAAATTCAATATTCAAATATTGTGTATATTACTTTGACCTTTTTTTATCATTTACCAACAAAAAAAAAAGTAAAAATTGATCGATACCATAGTTTGCAAAAGGAAGAGACGCATGTTACAACTTCAGTCTGGATAGTAGACATGCAATTGACATAGGTTGTAATTCTTTGTTCCATCTGAAAAAAAAAGATAATTGTGCAGTTCCATGCCAAACATGGCATATTGGTCATATATATGCCAGTACATGTGGACAAGGAGAGCTGGGACAGAATTATGTTCACATCCACTAGCAAAAATCCTTAACTTACTAGATCGGAAATTCCATTTGTATATAGGGACTGCTAATAAAAGAAACAGCGTGGAAGTTTGGTAGATTATGGTATGAAAGTAGACATATAGACATAAAATTAGTGTATATGTAACTTACAAAGGCTAATTCGACTATTCTTACATGCTGTAAGCATGTGGCAGATTTTTACTGTTATAAAGATACATTAATGAATGAGAAGTATCACACATAAATGTGTGTATATATATACAGGACAACTTGCAAAAGATTTGTTGACACATAAAACGCTAGAGAAATCAGATCAGTTTAAAGTTAACAGAACAATTTCCATTTGGTTTGAACCTCCATAGTTTTTTATTCTGTCCTTCCCTTCCTGGAGGTCTCCTTAATTTTTGACTATCCATGTAAGAATTATTGAGGCAAGTATGAGTTACCTTCGGACAACATAGTCTGAGAATGGATAGTAGCAGAAAGCAACAAGACTCCTTTAGACCTGCCCCTTGTCTCATCCAACGAGACTTCATCAGTATTGTACACCCTGAATTTTTAAAATGCAAGCATATTCATGCACAATAAGTGGCCTGAGACAGTATTAGGTATTCCCCTCACAACAGATCTGCAACACTGGTGTTAGTCACTATGAGTTGTTCGTATAAAAGCTTCAACATGAAAGTATCAATTTTCGTATGCTTCTATTTCAACAGCCAGAAAAGTCACTCACCTTATGAATCAGTATTCAAGTACAAAGCATCAATCCTTGCAATGTACAATTTCTGTTTCTTGAGGGGTGCACAAATTGGTAGAAATCACCTCATGTTTGTGGAATTAACTGTGTAACACTGAAGAAAATTATTTTTAAATTCCATTTTTGCTCCATATAAAGGTTTCACGTTCACATAATTTTGCAGGCAGGTTAGTGATTGACCTGGTTCTTAAATAAAAAAAAAAAAGGGAAATAATAGAATGATAACAGAACATCCATCGTTGTTTTTCACTTATATTTTAAATGCTAAAATAGACAATATTTCTTACTTTACAAAACGGGTGTAGTTTATTTTGGAGCGGTTACTTAACAATACAATATTCCAAGTAAGAAACAAAACTAGTTATCTTCCATAGGTGGCTTAGTTATTTTAATGTCAAAACTACTAGACGTTGGATCACTTTTTTGATCTGTTTCTCAAAGTTACGAAAATAAAAAGTGTGGCAGTCTATTTTCTAAAAATAAATAATAAAAAATAAATACAAGTCTAATTTTTTTATGAACTGGAAAGCTATTTTAAAAAAAGACATAACATTCTAGTGTGTAGACAAATAGAATTTCTTTTCAAGAAAGTGTATATATTCTCTAATGTGAAAAAATGGGAAATTAAAAACATTATCAGAAAATTAATCCCAGATAGTTGTTGGGTTTTTTGGTTTTTTTTTTTAATATAAAAAAATATCTGCAGGTGCTTTCTATATAT
>NW_009209885.1:0-12994 GCF_000690835.1 Fulmarus glacialis
CAGGCTGGGGAGCAGCTCTGTGGAAAGGGTTCTGGGGGTCCTGCTGGACAACAAGCTCAATATGAGTGAACAATGTGCTGCTGCAGCAAAGAAAGCCAACAGGATGCTGGGTTGCATCAACAAGGGCATCACCAGCAGAGATAAAGAAGTCATTGTCCCACTCTACCCAGCACTTGTCAGGCCAACACCGGGAATACTGTGTTCAGTTTTGGTCCCCACTATGCAAAAAAGATGTGGACAGGCTGGAGAGGGCCCAGAGAAGGGCCACAAAGATGATCAAAGGACTGGGAAGCCTGCCATATGAGGAAAGGCTGAGAGAACTGGGTTTGTTCAGCCTTGAGAAAAGAAGGCTTGGTGGAGACCTTACCACCATGTTCCAGTATTTAAAGGGTGGCTACAAAGAAGATGGAGATCCCTTTTTACAAGGGGTCATGTGGAAAAGACAAGGGATAATGGGTACAGGTTACTGCTGGGGAGATTCCGATTGGACAAACGATGAAAATTTTTCACAATGAGAACAATCAGCCATTGGAATAATATCCCCAGGGAAGTGGTGGATTCCCCAACATTGGACACTTTTAAGATTCAGCTGAACAGGGTGCTAGGCCATCTTGTCTAGACTGTGCTTTTGCCAAGAAAGGGTGGACCAGGTGATCCTTGAGATCCCTTCCAACCTAGTATTCTATGATTCTATGAATTTTCTTGAATGTATTAGGATAGACTTTTGGGAATGAGATGTAGGCTACCAGAATCGTTTGGGCTTTGCAGAAAATATTACTCCTAATGTATTTGACAATACTAGCAAATTTTTCTTGCTGTGCTTCCAGCTAAATCACTATTTCCTTTCTGTTTAGTCTGTTATTTGTATATTACATTCATACATATTCTGCTGACATAAACTTGATCTCAATCCTCTCTCCACACCTCTGTTAATCTGATTTACAACTGGCAAAGGCATTCTTCTTCAGATTGGTGTCATTAAAATGAAGAGAACAGTCAATGAGACTGGCACAAACTGCCTGATCATTTCTTAACATGTTGCTCAGGACTTGAGCTCTACTTCAGACTGGCTAAAGGATTACGGACTTTGCTGCATTTAAAAATTGTGTATTTTGTTTACAGAGGCTTCTCGCAGTCTTCAGTTCCCTGTGCATCATGCTACCATCCTTAATGGATACCTGAGATACAAATGTTTCCCGCTCCTCTGCCTTCCTCAGACCCGTTCCCTATGCTGTCTTCTACATCTCCTGTGCCATATCCCCACTCTTCCATACCTTCATCTGGAGAGATGTCAGTGATGGACAAAGGAATCAAAAGATGCTCTTGCGCTGGAGGTCATTCAAGGCTAGCGTTAACTGATATTCTTACCTAAAAATAGCTAAAAGTGATTAAGAGTACTGTGTTTTCAAACAAATTGCTAGAAATAGCATATTTTGCCTCTTCACTCCTTCCATTTTCACAGTTTTTATCCAACTGATGAGTTTCCGCCACATGGTCTAGACCTGTCCTTAGCTGTTGTGTTTTTGCACATACAAGATTTACAAGTTATTACATTACAGACAAGGAAATGAGAAATGTCATGGAAAAATGATTGACATTCTGCCGTCTAGTCTCGTAAAGTATTTTTGCATGGGTTGAAATTAAGTACTGCAGTGACACACACAGCATTCTCATCTGCCACTGCATGATATGCAGCATTAGCCTAAAATATCTTGGTGACATTATCAACAAAAAGGTCAAATGACCCAGTCTTGCTGTATGATACACAAGGTAAAACATGACAAGGTGAAAGATTTACTTTCCATTTTCTATTAAAAGCATTTTTTTCCTCTGTCACAGTTTATTTTAATAAAGCATCTATTTCCAGGAGGTGGTATGTTACTGAGATCTTTTTCCCTCCTTGACAAACTGGACTTTTCGAACTAAAATTTAAAACCAAATGCTTTAAGTATTTTATAAACCTTGTAAAGGTACAGAGGTACCTCCTATATGCTACACAGAGCAGGAACATTTGGTGCCATAAGACTTCCTAGAGAAAATACATAGGTAAATGGATAGGGTAAAGAGCAAAGGAATTTTTTTATCGTCACTGGGAACAGAGGGACTGCTCAACACCTACTGGGAACTCCCCTCAGCTGCAGTGGGGCATTCAGGAGGCAAACTGAATTAGCTTTAAGAAGGCAATGATGCAAGATGCTTATCATGTTTATTTAACAAAGGTTTCTACTCTGAAGCACAGCTCCATAACAAGGGCTGAACTCTACGGCACACCCAATAATGGAATATGGATCATGAACTACCACTCCAGCCCAGAATAACAGAAAAAACCAGGAATCCTGCAACCGAACAGAGCTGTGCAAAGTTAATGAAAGGAGCAGGGAGTATTTGTACAGTTCCTGTGTTACCAACATTTGGCAGGGATAAATGTGCATGAATGCAGAAGCCCTGGCAAGATCCCATAGCCAATGAAAGAAGATTATTTGGCAATCTCCAGAGAGGAACAGGCAAGATTGCTTTAAGTACTTGACATTTATCAGGCAGAAAAAGCATTCGGTGCCTGCTGGGAACATAAACTCCTATGAAAAGCAAACCATGCTGACATAGTGGTGATACACATACTGCAGTGTTGTCTGCTCTAAACATGGAGTAATTAAGTGCTTTTCAACATGGATTACGACATCCTTGGTGCAACTGTTGCCAGTAACTTGCCTGGTGACTCTGCCACTCCTACCTCAGAGCACACGGGGCCCGATCCAAAGCTAAATGGAAGGAATGGACGTGAGGACTATTTCTCTCCCTGCCAGGCACAAGTTCCCAGAAACAGCCACGTCAGAGCGCACCACAAAGCTCTTGTGAGTGCTTCGATTACAGACACACACAGACGCAAGAGACGGCCAGGTCCGCGAGGAGTTCGAGCGGACCGGAGCTGATCAGAGGCAGACAGCTCAGCAACGGCCACACGGTCCTCCGCCCTCACAGGAGCTGCCCCGGCCGCGGGAGCCCGGGGTGCTGTGCTAGCGGCTCCTTTTTTGCATAAGAACCGCCCAAACTACCGCAGTTGATAAACTGGAGGCATGATGATCCTTGCAAACAAAACTGAACTTCACGGAGGTTATGCTGCTTGGGCAGGAACCCTCGTCATCCTGCTACCAAGCAATTATCTAGCTCCAATAAACTGCAAGTGAAACAAAACATGCAGGCTGTAATAACTTCAGGTCTCATCTAGAAGCAAGAAGCACAGTGCTTAAAATAGCCTTATGGAAGCCCTACTGAATAAGCAGAATATGACATTTTTGAAATGAGATATTTGTAGCGCAAAGGTTACGCATAGCTTTCAGACATGCCCAGATAATCCGCCTTTCATAGTTAATTTTGGAAATACAGAATGCTTCTGGTCATCTTACCCTACTGAAGTATATTTTTACTCTTTAAGGAGAGACTGAAATATCAAAATGTGTTATCAGATTGTTTTTTATTATTTGCTCACTGTATAAGGAATGAGTGAAAACATGTAAAAGCTAAAATGAATTTTGTTGTTTTCTATTGTCCTTTGGGTGTTTACCAGCTTTTGCAGTTCAGAGACCAAGCCTATTTATTGTGCCGTTCACCGTAACAAACAGGAAAAAAAAGAAAAAAATATGTAACAGGAAAATTCCTCCCTTTCAATTTCTACAAGAGGCTAGAGCATTCAATTTCTTTCTAAATGAAGGAATGATTTCGGGCCTAAAAATTTTTAAAATTCTTAAAAATGTTACTTTAAGTGCAGAAGGAATTAATCTTGCTGTATTTTGAGGGGTACCTCTATCAAAAAGAGCCTCCAGGAGTGAAAGGAAATAGAATTTCTTTAATTAAACCCTGAATGTGCTGGATACTGAATCAAAGATGCACAGATTCTGATTTACATCACAGAATTCAACAGAGAAAATCCAGCTCTAGGGTAGCACAGAACCTATATATATAAATGTGTGTGTGTAAGTTCAAGACTATGAGTAACCCCACTGGCTTTAATGAAATGAACTTCTTGTTCAAAGTTGCACATGATCTTAAGTGCATTTGTGCACCAGTGCTTATACTGGCTTAGATTTCATTATCTCTGTAGATGAAGTTTGAATATTCTCAGTGAAACTGAATTTAAAAAGGCACAGTCCTCTGAACTGTGCAAAAGATCGGCACTCAGGAGACCTGAGTTTAATTCACCTCTTTGTCACAGGCCACAGGGCCTCGCCTGTCATTTTACCCTTTAATGCCACTTTTCATCATCTATCTTTTGCCAGTTTAGGCTCTAAGGTATTTTATGCAAGGTCTTTATTTTAATTGATTTGTTTATATCAATCCTTGCACAGTGGTTCCCATCATTGGAAAGCAACAGTAGAAAACAAAAGGCAATTTAAATGTATCTATTGGAGACATGCAGTGTTGAACACGCATCTTTTCTTCTCCAAGGAATTTTCGAAGGCAAATTTTCCTACATTGTGAACAGCCATAAAATATACACACAAAGATGCATCTTAGCAAATGACTATAGAAACATCGTCACTAGGTTGAAGTAACATCGGAGTTACTTCAGTAACTCTGTCACGAAAAAAAAAAAATGGCTTTCAAAATAGCATTGTCCTCACGGACACAAGTCCTTTCCCTGCAGGTTACCTTTTCTAAAAGATGCTAGTAGGAAAAAGCAAAGAGGGAAAGATCATGGAAGGAATAAAAGAACCATCTGATTTATTCAAACAGCTTTGCAAGCAATAGGTGGTTTCAGCACAGTGATTTCATGCAGTACATATTTCTTCCCTCTCCTGAATCTATTAGCTCTTACTGGAAATTATTTGGCCATTTAAAGAGGACAAAACTACACTGAAAATGAAAGGACTAAAAGACAGTGTCATAAAACAATACTGACGTCTACTCGGATGTCTCAAGGCTATGATTAAGGAGACTTCTTCGAAAGTACTCAGGTCCCTTTATTTTGGCTACAACTTCTTTCAGCTTTTAAAATGATTAATTTCTGCTCTAATTCAAAGTGGTGGAAACCTAGTGGCTTCAGTAGTGATATTCCGGAAATAAACGCCAGTATAACAGAGCGCAGAATTGGGCCCTGCAGTTAAATTTAGTTCTGCATTAATCTAACAATACAGCTACTGCAACTGATAGGCACCATGGTTGAAGACATGCTGCTGCCAGATTCAGCTTAGGGCTGTGTATCTGGGCCCCAAAACTGGATTCTCGGCCCCAGCACCAGGGCTCCTGACACGCTGTATATGCCAAGGTAGCCACACCTGCCTGGGATTCACAAAAACCAGCCTATTGCACTAACTGCCCTGCCACCAGAGCCTCCTCCCAGCACAGCAGGGGCTGCAGGTCCTTTGCTCTGCATTATCAAGACAAGGGCAGACCCAGGGATGCCAGGACATTTCAAAAACTTTGGAGTATCAGCATGCTGGAGAGAGTCCCTCCCCAAAGTGCCACGCTCCAGAGCAGACTGGCTTCCAGGTTTTCTCCTCCATAGCCCTCCACTTCTCTACGCACCCGCCTGACACACTGAGCTCTGCTTATTACCCTGTCCCACAGTGAAAAGGTCTCCAAAAGCTTTCAGAAAATTACAAAGTGACTAAGCCTCCTTCTGAATGCCCAGCCTCATGCTTTCATATATTTTGAACTTCACATCCTAGTTCTTTTAAAGAATGAGTAATTGATGTGCCTGATTTTTCCAGATAACATTGAATAGGCAAAGAAAAAAAGAAAAGAGAGTGTTTGAGAAATAATTACAAATTATTTGCAATCAAGCCTTTCTGTAATATTCACTGACGCTAAAAGTTATTGTCAGTCGGCACAGCCCTGGAAAGGCAGAAAAAGCAGATTTTGGATAAGTAAGAAAAGAAAAGTCAATTTGAATCATGCTCCCTTTTACAGGAAAACTGATGAACTGAGTGGAAATGGAAGCAAACAAAAAATCTCACAGTAACTTATTTTAGGTTGCAATGATTTCCGAGTATCCATTTAGAAAAATATCCTTGAACTAATATGCCCAGACACAAGGGGCCAAGATCTACGGCATTACATGGGTGTAAGTCACAGCAGTTCCAGTGGAAGCGGGCTCTGAGGTGGGAGGATTACTGGGGAAGTGGGAATATGAATAAAGGGTCCTCACACTGCCCACACATGCAACCAACATTGCTGAAGTGCTGGTTTGTTCCATTTCAGATAGCCTGCAGTCTGCATATGTGAAACAGATTTTGCAGCCAGTGCAACAGTAGCAATAAAAAATAATCTGAAGGAATATAGAAAGGATATAGAAAGACAATTGGCACAGGAATTTATCAATCGCAAGCATCATTAGATGAATTATATGAAGAGTGTGCAAACAGAACTACTGAATCATGCTTGCAGAGAAATTAATTTACAAAGCGTATGAGCTTGTTTGTTGGTGGCTCTAGTGCTCTACTGCGGGAACCTATACAGAGTCGGCGCACTGAAGAGTTAAACATGGTATGGAACAGAGTATGGAAAAACAGCCACAGATCAGCAACATGAGTAAAGCCCTTCAGTTTTAAAGCAACATTTATGGTATCTTTACTGTCATCTTGGAGATGAAACCTGAACAGCTTTCGCTGTTTTACTGCAAATTAACTGTTACCGCTCTATTCTTACAGCTACCCACAAACAGACTGCATTTCACACCGAGAACGATGGGCGACATCAGCCCCCGCCACCCCCCACCCAGCATCTTCGTTGCAGTGCATATTAGAGCCCAGTTCTCATATAGCTGTCATCCTGCGCTAGCTGCCCCCCCTCCCTCTCTGTAGCTACCCATCTCGCATTCCCCGAATATCACGCAGAAGATGGTGAGGCTCTGCATTTTGTCTGACTGAGTTTCTACAGGCTGTCCTGCGTGATGACTGCAAGTGCAGCAGCATTGACCTGCAGAAAGAGAAGATCTCTCTTCTGCTCAGAAAGGGATGCTTCTAGGTATGTGTGAAGAGCTAAGTCCCACCGACACGTGCCCTAGACACTTACGTCATATGAGCTTGGTATGTAGTGGACACCACTATGATACCAGTAAGCCTTCGAGGGCTGAGCTGCTTATTCATATATTATCTGCTGCCCAAAGGGCACTGAAGGCCTCTGTGGTATCATGGAAACAAAGGCATACTCCAGTCCGAATGCAACTCCTGGCTTCACAGGAACGACACTGCTATTGATTACGAGCTATCGTAGCTGAGGGAGATGGTGTGGGAAATGACTTGCTGAACTTTCATGAGCTTCTTGGAGAAGATACGGTACAGAGGCTTTCTGACCCAGTACTCATCGAGACACTGAATGAAACTGAGCTCTGCAAGAGTTCCTGGTTCTGGGTGATTACTAAATCCAGTACCTGCACCCAAATAGTAGACTCTGAAATGATTTGCAGGGAAAGAAGGAAATCAAGCTAGAGAAAGAGCAAATGCTTAATGAAACAGTAAGTTTAGCTCACCTACTTAATTTACCTAGAAAAATAGTCTGTACTTGCTCACTTAATTTAATTGTTGCTTTGGTTCACAAACACACTAGTGTCCAGAACACTAGTGGTGACTATATGCAAAGACTTGAATAATTTGTCCGGAGATCTGAGATTCTTCATTTTTTAGATCCACAGTAATGCCTATCTTCTACTTGCAGATACAATAAGTAGGTCAAATCCATTATTTGCTTACATAAATAGCAATCTGTTTGCTGAGCTTCTAAAATAATTGCAGCCCATTAAATCAAGCTGTCAGACTTACTGAGGTGATATTGTGCGTAATACTGACCTCTTGGGGACTCCAACATGAAACGTACTGTGTTCCACTATTCCACAGGCACGGCAGCCCCACAAATGCTGCTGCGCTTCCTCAGTGTCTCCCACCAGTGACAAGGAACCAACAGACTTCACTAACCTCCTCTCCCCCAGAAATTTTGTGGGCTTTGCACAATTCTTTTCCTTGAGGCCATTGTATAAAAAGCCTCTTGCTGCTGCTGGATGACACAGCCGGCAGGCCCTTCCGCTATGGAGCTCACATTTCAAAACAAAGCACAAGGTTGATCGCAGGGGTCAAATGAGTCACCGCAGCAGGAGCATCCAGAAAGCAAATGAGCCCCAATGACAAAGAGTTCATCTAAAGGGGCACTCTTGCCTCTACCAAAAGGACACAAGGTGACCCTGCAGAAGCAGTTCCTGCAGGTTGTCACTGAGCATCTTTTGGGTGAATATGATGATAGCTGAAGTGGACAGAGGGTTGTCAGAGCAGCTCACAGGCAGGCAGCAGTGCCTGGAGATGTAACAGTTCTGTGGTCAGAGGCTGAGCGTTACTGAAATACTCTGTGTAATCGGCTTTAGGAAAAGAGCCTCACAGCTATTCATGTTACTTCCATCTCCATAGGGGTGACTCCTCTCTCCTCCTCCACTCTAAATAAAGTGTTAACAAAATTACAGAGAAGCCACGCATTATCAGCTGCCTCGCACTCAGAGCTTCTCTGTGCACCTGGCATCTATCATTTCGTCTTGCATTTATTTGCAGAGTAGTACAGCCTGTAATAGTGTTGATCTATAAGGGCTACGCAGCCGGGCCTAATCACCATAAATTCACCTGGTATGGCTGCAGTGTACACTACCATTTTGACAGTGTTGTATGCAGTTCCAGACAAGCTTCGGGAGAGCCCTCTCCTGTCTCAGATGCCAGGCTTAACCTCCTTGTGCCACCTGAGAAGTGAGACGGAGGATGAAAAGACAATGATGGAGCACAAAAAGGAACAGAGGAATTGCTGCCAGAAGCTGTTCCTACCTCACCCATGACTGCAGAACCTGTTCAGCTCAACTCACAGGCAGAACTAGTGGGAACAACAAAGAGACTTGATTAAAAACTAGCACCCTGCAAAAAAGGGAAAAAAGACCAAGAAGCAGAAGATGGAGCAATGAGGAAAAGTAGAGCTCTCTAGCAAAAATGTTTGGAAAGCTGAGGTAAATGAAAGGCAATTAAAGCAAGAGCACTATCACAGGCTAAAAGACCTTAGCCAATATCTAAGGGAAGAAGCAGGCATCAACTACCAGAGTATGATTGGAGACAGAGAGTCAAGATCATCATTTGCTCCCAAAAGCTCTTTACGTGAATGAACTGTGTTATTACTTCCCCTTGTCTCTCCCACACTGTTTGCAGTGAGCACACACACAGCACTGCCCTCCTCTTCTCTTCCTCTTTTTCTCCTTCCCTTCCATTTTTCCCTTCTCCTTCCCATTTACTTATAATTTGGACCCACCAACCTTACAGCACAGCCCCTAAGCCAGCCCTAATGGTTCAACTAAGTGCAGAACGCAATGTCATGGGTGTAGGGACAAGCCAATGCTGGTTTTGCCACTGAAAAGCCAGTGACTGCTGAAACTGTTATCCCAGTTGGCTTTCCCAGATAACATATCTTATCCTTTCCTTTGCCAAGCAAGTTTTCATTGCAAGAAATGTTCCTTTTTATCCTCTCTTGCAGCTGTTGAAGTTCCCCATGAAGACTGAACTACTCCCAATGTCACTAGGGATGCACCCACGCTTTGAGCATTTGCACCACCACAGGAAACAAGAAGCTATTGCTATAACCCAGTGTTTACAGCCTGCTTCGTTTTGCTGTTGCTCAGAAGGAAAACTCTTTGCAGGAATTCATCCATGCCACTGAGGCACAGCCTTTGGTACAGGATAGCACAGAACAGCCTAAGCTCTGAGGAGGGTTGTTACCTACCATCCCCTGGGACTGTCTGTGCTGTAAGCTGATGGCATTCAGCATTTCACAGAGCTGGACCATAATGGCAGCCCAGATTTTGCCAGCCTTATTCATGCACTGCAGCATCAGCGATACCAACAGCAGGTTGGCAAAGGGAACTTGAGCAATTCCTATGCTGAGAAGCTGCTTGAAGTCCTCGTTTCCACTGTGACTGCCCTGAGTTCACAAATGAAACCCTGCCAGATGTCTGGAATTTCACATTAAGCAAGGACAGTCTTTTTCACATATTCCCTTCTCCACTCAAAAGCCTCTTTCTACAGTGCTGTTCACAAAAACACTCACGCATGTCCCATTAGCCCAAGTTTTGACTGTGAGCAGAAATACTCTGATCATAAGTTGATTGCAAACTACCTCACAAAACAAAGCCCTCATCACTGTCTCTATTTTACAAAGGAGGAATCTGGGACACTGAGAGCCAAGTGAAATGCTCAAGGTCATCCGAGCCAGTGGTAGAGCTGTGAAGAGCTACTTACATCACTGGGAGATGGTTAGTATTATTTACAGAAGTTTCCATTTGGCATTAACACTTACTCACATGCAAGCATGTATTTGCAGGACTGGAATCTTATGGCAATTAGTCACTGCAGATATTTACCCACAACAGCTGTAAAAGTTGTCTCATCTTTAACAGAAAATAACAAATAATTCAGAACCATAGAATACCTTGAGCTTCCATGCTTTTGTTTGCAAAAACTCATATTTAAGAAAATAAACAGGCTAGACATATTATCAAGTTTTTGAATCCACACTAGTGGTATAGCTTCAAGTTTGTGCTTGGTGCACATTTGTATGTTTGCTTTTTTTTGGATGTGCGTTTTTTTCTTTTAATCAAAGGGTTACTTACCATCTTATTCACCAAAATCCAAGTATTAAGAGACTTCCATTGTCATAAGCAAAAACCTAACCCCATTAAAACTTTCCCAATTGAGGAGACATGTGGCATCATCAGAATGATCCTAAGACAAGATTTATAGCCAAGCCATCCTTCAGTATTCTACCAAGAGGAAATGGGAGACAGCTCCCTTTGCAGTCATGCATGGAGGGGAAAACGCCAGGAATCACTTTCATCCCACAAAACACTGTTAGGGCCAACAACCCAAAGGTTAGACTGCTCCCAACAGAGAGCTGAGTTTTTCCAGGCATGTTTATGCTCAGAGTCCTGTACTTGCAGTATTGGTTTTGTTTTACTACTAAGCATAAGAGGAGATAGAATTATTCAATTGTTACATGCAAGCTGGTTGTGAATTTGAAGGCAGAGTATTATTCATGATTATCTCAGAGAAATGATGGAAGCCATGGCAAATATTATACCACTGCACTGGAAATGGATATTAAGCTATGCCTCTTGATGATATCAAGAACACCATGCTCCAGCTTTTTACTTCCCACATCTAAGCCTCCACTCACCCTGAACCAGCAGCCAGCTCCAAATCACGCTGGACTTTGGGGGATGTGCTTCTTGTTCGACATGCCAGCAGTTCAAAGTTATGGCCACTAAAATTAGCACACGAATTTCTGTGCGCTTGTTTTTTTTTTCCTTCGTGCATCTATGAAAAGCCCAGGCTGGTACACTGTGACCTCCAGGCAAGTTGATGGCATTGCAAAAAGGAAGCTGTGCTCTGTTGAGCTGTCACTGCTTTGCATGTTATCCCAACACAGCACCATTTGCACACATATGAATTGAAAAGCATGAAGTGCCAAACACAGTTGTAGCATGTCAGGCATATATTGCTTGATGTCATCCAGCATTAAGCCAGGTGGAAGAGACGAAAGCAGCAAAGCAGTGCACCAACCAAGACTACCATATTCAAATAGTCATTAGAAAGAAATTACCAACGAAACAGAGGATAGCCATGACAGGATCTCACCTGGAGCCACACTTAAATCTCTTGGGGCGTGATTCTGCTAAGCACTGTGCATTCCCAGTAAAGCCAACGTGAGCGTAGGGCACTTGGCCCCCTCAGTATCAACGTCTTGGT
Organism: Fulmarus glacialis; assembly: GCF_000690835.1. Lineage (NCBI taxonomy): Eukaryota > Metazoa > Chordata > Aves > Procellariiformes > Procellariidae > Fulmarus > Fulmarus glacialis. The sequence continues at coordinate 11,757 of NW_009209885.1, forward strand.
GGGAAATGCTTTGAGAGCTCAGTCATGCTTCACTCCATAAGGATTTGTCTCATTCGGTTGTTTAAGTGAGAACAGAATTAAGGCACCAGTTAAAAATAAGGTAAGACAAAGAGATTGAAATCCAATGTATTTGTTGTGGAATAAAAAGTGCAGCTGTTTCATGTTTTTTCCTTTAATTCCAAATGAGTTTTGCCAGACATCTCTATTATCACAGACCAGCTCTGAGAGTAAACAGGGACTTTAGGATTGCAGTCTGATCCCTCAATCCCTTACTCATTTGTCCGCAATGTGTTTAACAAACAATGCTGAAGACAGTATGGAAAACAGAAGTGTAGTATAAGTATTCCAAAATAGTTATCTTTTGTGGTTTCATGGGCATTTTGTTTTACTTAACAAATTCTGAAGGGCTGTCAAAATGAGGCAAGAGAATTACCTGGATTTCTCCTGCCCTTCTCTCCTGGCCCTTATTTCAGAGCCATTCAGTGATGCAAAATAATACAAGGATCTAGTGTTTCATAGTATTTCAGCTCACAGGTGGAAATGCTGAGAAGGCCCAGTATTATGGTTCCCTGAGGTATAAACAAAATAAAAAATTAAATACAGTCACAAATATGATGACTTACAGTTTTTTCTAGCAGTATTCCAGGCTTGACATACAGTGGCCTGATGATAATGAATGGATTTATTGACACTATAACCTTCCAGTTACATAGGGGCTGTCTATCAAAGTTGCAAATTAACCATGCAGTGGACAACAGCACCCACATGATAGCTTTCTTCAGAGTCTCTCTCTTCATTGTGGTCTTTCTGGTAAAGATTATTGATTCAGACACCTCAAGAGCACAGCTGAAGTACTTCCAGGGCTGGGTTGGCTCTAAAAGCAGCCTAGTGACTTTCAAATGATGTGAAACCTGTGCTAATACCCTCTCCTAGATCCCAGCTGACTGCACGAATAAGTGGCTCATGTTTCCTTGCCTTGCTGGTGTGTCCAGGGACTGCAGTGACCCTATACAGTCAGCGGACCTCAGGATGGCAGCAGCCTGGAGAAAGTCTCCTACTCAGCATGTCTGCGTTATACCCAACACTGCTTTGAGGTCCTAGAAGGTTTGCTAATTCCAGGGCAGAATGGTGTGAAATCACAAGCACAGTTTGGGCCTGGGGTTGCAACCAGGCTTATAAAGTCTCCTGAGCCCTGGAGCACTGGGGTACACAGTGCAGAAAAGCCCACATGCTCAGCA
>NW_009209885.1:13007-29925 GCF_000690835.1 Fulmarus glacialis
TAGCCTCAACTTAGGGCAGGCAGCCTCTTCCTGGACTGGCTGCATTTGCAGTCAATCTGGTAAATCAGCACAACACTCCCTGAACTCACATTATTAAGGCTTTTCCATTATCAAGAACATCACAGCTTCCATCACCCTTCAGAGCAGAGAGATATCTGTACTGCAGGGGGGCTGCACATTCAATTTTGTGCTTTTTTACACAGGTGCAGTGTCTCTCAGCAAATGAGCAACATCCTAATGTGAAAAGAGCGGTGAGAAATATATAAAACAACTTTGTTAAATTAAAAAGAAAAAAAAAAGACACTAAGTATACAGGATAGACTAGCATAACACAGCTAAAGTACCAACTGCCAAGTCTTGGGCACAACGCAATTCCCAAGTGCGTAACTAGATCTTCATGTCTTTTACCACTGCATGGTCTATTTTCTGTTCAATGCTTGCAGCCTCCATTAACATTAACGAGTATGCGTATGTGCCTTGAGGGTAAGAACATACTCCCTCTGTGGCTTCAAAACTTGTTTATAAATCCCTCCAAAAATCACATTGTGTTCATTGCTCTGCAAGAAAGCTATTATAACAGCTATAAGACTGCTGCTTTCATTCCTTCCTTCCCCCTTGCCCTCCCTTATCTGAGGGACCAGAAAACAGACCTGAAAAGATGAAGGGCTGGAGGAGGTGGTATGCACAGAGGAAAGTAACCCAGCTCTGGGAGCTGCAATCTGAAAATCAACTCGCTGCAGGGACGGGCAAACTGAAATCTCAGCAAAAGCGAAGAAAACCAAACCCCAAAACACTGAAAAACTACACCCCCCCCACCCCCCCCCCAAAGCAAAGCCTTCGAAAATCTCTAAGCTATTAAATGCTACAGAATAGACCGAAATCTTTGCCATGTCCTTCCTGTTAGAGCGCAGGTCAGTGGGAACAAGCTGCTTCAGCAAGCAAAGGGGCCAAACGCAGAGCAAAGGCACTGCCAGGCAGAGTCCCACAGCACAGTCAGGCCAGTGCTGCCCTCCAGCCTTCTAACCACTGCGGCAGCAGGGAGGCTGCCAAGATGCAGGGCTGAACAAAGGGAAAGAAGTGCTAGGTTTTCAGTAGATACTGCATTGCTCTAGTGCTGCTGAAGGCACCGTATCCATCCCTGTGCCACCTGGACATGCAGGGCAGTTCTCTGGAGTCATGTATGGTAGTTAAGAGCCAACTCCACCTCACTCTACTGACAACAGGACATGTGTTTTCTGACACTGGCTTTGACTTTTCCCCTCCGTCATTGCCAGCTGCCTTCTCCCAACGTGCACAGTTTCAAGTTAAGCCCTCTCAAGCCTCACAGTCTGCAAGAGATACATTACAGTGTACAAAAAACAATGGGTAATGCAGCACTGAGATCAAGAATCAGATTAAGGTATGTGAAGGAAAACAGGCACTGCTTTACACATGACTGAATACCGGCTTGCATTATACCTATATAGCTGACGTGAACACCAGCTGCAGCTTTTCATGGGTCAAAATGCTGTGCTTAAAATACAGAGCAGGCTGTAAGAAAGAGGAAAATGAGCTAAAAAATATACAATGCACAACATGCAAGCACTCAGGCCTCTCAGGCACAATGACACACGGGGGCTCCAGCTGAGCACCCGGCTGAGGAGCCTGTGTCCTGGGAGGACACCTCAGAGGCAGCACACCCCGTCCTGCCACAGCCCCGCAGCCTGCCCTTCCCCTGTTCTCAGACCCACACCCCAGCATCGCAGGCCACAGTGACAACTGGCCCTCGCTGAGAGCGATCCGCACGAGTCTCGTGCTCGCTGCGCAGGGCTCTGACAGACTTCGCCGCAGGATGCTTCTCACCAGACCTGCCCGCCCCACTCCCCTGCCCAGCTCCTGCCCAGCAGCAAGGTGGTGCAGCAGCACCCGTGTCTCAAAGACGCATCCCTAAAATATTGCATTCTGCTATGTCAGCACTGGGTTGTCACGTCTGGCAGGAGGCCAAGCAGATAGCCCAGAAGCAGTAGCATCTTAAACCGCCCATAGCTATACCCACCAGAACTCATCTGTCAGTCCCTTTAGACTCGTTAGGTCTGAATAGGGCTCATTAGTGATATTTCTTCCTTTAGTAGGCATGGATAAAAAGATGCTTGAATAAGATCTGGCTATAAGGAAGGACATGACATGGTTACTGCAGAGGACACTATTTCAAAGTTCAAGTTAAATACATTATTCGCTAAGATAGGAAATAAATGGAAACCAGCACTATGCAAAACTAGCAAAAGTGCTAAACCGCTTTAATCCAAGTTTTTTTTAATGAGAGTAGCAAAAGTTCAAGTTTACAATGCAGAGTCACCAGTCTAGCTGGCAGAAAACTAGATTTATGAGAGAGACCAGCTGGACTGCAACCCCAGTTACAGTTACTGTAATTGCTTTTCTCCAGAGGAAATTTTCCTTACAAGTTGCCCACCTTTAGAGATTGCTGAGCAACAGAGAAAGGCTTCCACTGCATGGGCTTAGAAAGCAGCAAGAAGGATATCTTCTTCCACACATGACACTCAGAAGGAAAACACTAAACAAATTGATTGGGTTCGAGAGGTGGGGATCCTTGCAAGCATTTTCACCTGTCACACCTAAACTTCCCATGGGCTCTGGCAGCAGCAGAATTACAACCACGAACAGTATTTTGAAAATGCTACTCTGAGTTTTAACTTGCATTTGTGTGCACGTTTGTACGTACATGCAAGCACACACAACTTGCATTTTCATTATACATAAATGTGTGTATTATGTATACATAAATTACGTAATATTATATACATTTTATGTGCATATATTTATATAATGTAGTCATCATCCATATTACTAAACAGAATTTTAACAAAAAGTTAACTTTCAAAATGCAATTCACTTACACCTCTTCATTTATGTTTGCACTGCAGTAGATCTGTAAACCTTTCTTGTGGACATGCAGTGATCATATCAAAAAACACTGCTTGAGGCTGGTTACACTATTTTATTAATTTCTTTTTCTGTAAGATTGGGCACTGAAAGTACATCAATTAATTAAATTCTTGCATTTTCTCAATAAAGAGCCTTTCAGGATCAAGATTAGATATGCCTTCCACGCTGAAATGTTATTTAAAATTACCCTTTTCAGTTCACTTCTCACTTCCAATGTGTGATGTATGGGGCACAGCTACATTTGTTTGCTGTTCCTACCAGAGTTTGAAAACTCTGCAGAAAAGACAACCCACGTTTTTTAAAAACAACTTTCCAGAAATCTGTCAGGGAGGGGAAATGCATTGGGTGGAAGGCGTTCAGTGGGTGCATATAAGAGGTAGCCGGAAGAGTAAAAAAGGCATATTGAAGCATAAGAAGGGACACAAAAGTGTGGAAACACAGCAACAAAATTAAAGTTAAGGAGAATGAGGCCTTCAGGCTGGCGAGTGCTCTTTCCGGCAGAGCCAAGGTAGACTGGGATGAAACACAGAAACCGAAGTATTACCACACTGCTGCACAATGAGACAGGGTTAATATGTGTCATCGCAACTTAAAAGAAGACTCTCGGCCTCCCACGAATTTGGGAGCAAGAGCACTTCAGGAAAAGTGTACAGAGCCAGTGTAGCTGCTACTGATGCTATTTGTGCTTCAGGAGGAAAAGGTCTTTCAAGCTCCTGACCAAATTTCTTCTGCCACTTAATTCTGCAGTAAAGTCAGACTCGTATTCAAAACATAATCTAATGTTATGGTAGTTATTATTATGGCATGGTTTCAATATTTTCACTTTACCATGATCAGAAAAAGAATAAAATTTACCATTGGTAACTGCTTTTGTTTGTATAAACTGGATCATTATCAAAAAGCAAAAAGTAAACATGTTTAATAAAAATGAGTGGTGAAGCTGTCCCTGGTTGCCTAGGAAATGCAACAAATTCCTTTTCAAAGTAGCCACAGGGTCAGACAATAGACATTATAGTCTGAATTATTCTGCATTGCCATAAAAAAAAAAAGAGCTAGGAACAATTTTGTGACAACTCCTTTGTAGAGATTCCACAATAGTTGAGGGAGAAACAATAGGGTTTTTCATCATTGTTTTCCATAGTTCCTAGAAAAAGCTGTAGCCATTCGGCCCGCAAATACCACAAGTACAGGCAAATGTGTGAGACATGCATATGCAAATATCTGGGTACAATATGGACAACAGTGACTGAAAGTTAGACCTGTATGTTCTTGGACTTGAGCTTCCAAAGACATCCCTAGGAGAATGTGAATATTGTATCCTAGGGACTCTTCACCTGAAATTGGAAAGATACAGGTTTGCAATTTCTTGAATTCAAAGACTGCTACTAGAATGAGAACTATTAGATATGGAAAAACTTAACCACTTGCACATAAAAAACAGACTGGCAGAATCAGAGCTTCACAGGTTTCTTTGAGCTAGGCACAATTTCAGATAATGAATTTGCTGGGAATTAATTGTAGAGCAACAGTAATAATTTCATATTCTGGGACAAAGCTGGTTTAGTATTTGTATCAAATCAATACTGCAGACAGTGAACTTTGATTTTCATCCGGTTCTGCTCATCTTTAGGTGTCCTCATCAATGTATGACCACAGTTTTTATATAAACATTCCTATGCTAGCCAGATGATGACTGTGAAAATTCTTTCATCAAACCAAACATGTTACCTTGGAATGCACAGGTGATAACAAAGCCTCTCCTGGTGACAGCAAAGCATTTTAGAAATCCAGCTTGTTCATCCAAACACCATATTGTACCACCCTTGAGTATATCTCAGACTTAGTATATCTCAGACTGTAAAATTTGACTGCTTACTTCAAAAAAAACCCTACAGTCTGATCTTACTTTCTATGTATCAAAATCTTTGGAGAAACCCCTATAAGTCTGGCACATATAAAACCAGACACATACAAACATGCTTAAAAGGGGTTGTAGCATGAATGTAACTAAAAAGTATTTCTGGCCACAACAACAAGCAAAAGGTATACACACTAAGAGCACAACATACTGCATGGGATGTCAAAACTGATACGTAACACAGCAGTGGCAAATACCAGATCAAAACCATTTGTCCCTAAGAGTTCCTTCTTACAGTTCACACTGTGAAGCACAGTCATCCTGATCTCTCCTAGCAGGGAGTATAGCTGGTCCTACTGCTGCACAAAATGCATTTCCAGCATGGAAGAAAGGAAGGAGAAGATCCCTATAGTGTTAGCTCATCTTTAGTAGTTCTGAGTAAGGAAGCGATATCCTTATTCAACACATTTGTTTATTTTCTTCTGAATGCTGCATTGGCTGAAATGTAACTCAGAGGAATGGAAAGAGAAAACAGACTTATATGCAAACAGAAGCTTTGGGCAATGCAATATATCATCTCGGGTACAATTTTTACTGTTGGATTATATTTCCTTGATGTAGATTTTCAGGGCCATGCAGTATTCTTTTTAATAATTTCTGTCCTTCACTTCTTTGTTGAGGAGGACCCTTTCCAAAGCTGTGGTTTGCACAGTGCTAGTGACATGATGAGTGGTCCTGGGCTGGCGTGCAGACAACATTGTCCTACATGCCGCCTGATAGCAATCTCTTTTTCCCTTCATTTTGAGTAAATTCAACTCATTCCTCAGTATATAACCAGGCCATGTAAGCGGTACCGTTCTGTGAGAAATGTCGAAGGTTGGCAATTACCCACTGGTCCAAAAATTTGGAGAACCGTGATCTAGGATACCATACTTGTGCTGGCACTGTTACACAGATGGGGAAACACACTTAGAAGGTAATTCTTAAATGCAAGATTATCAACTGGATAATCTTAACACTGGGTCACCAAAAACCTTTTTTCCAAGAACTACAGCATTTACCTTCAGTCCTGTCCGGTAGTTTCCCACTTTTACTTGTTGTTCCAGTGTTGACTGTTTCAGATGAGGTGCTCAGTTTGGTGTTGGGGTCTCGCTTAGGTTTTGGAGGCGGCTGCTTACGAGAGCTGCTACTTTCATCATCGGTTCCTCCAACGGAATGAAGAGACTGGGATCTCACGGTAAAGCCACTGGAGCAAGGATGTGGCAGTCGGTCCTGAGGAGCAGGCATTGTCATAAATCCCATGCGGAAATGTTTCCCCACGTAGCTTCCTTCATTTCCTCTCACTACTTCTCCACCTATGCTGTAAGAGAAAACACATGTATAAGTAAATGATCCACCTTTGCCTGAACTGTACCTGGAACCAGGGTCTCAGTTCTGCCTGTGATAAGTAGATTGTACTTTTGAATTTGGAAACAAGCAATGCTCTTTTCTTTTCTTACAACAGGATGACTACTAGAGTAGAGTAGTCTATTTTTCAACATAAATTGCCAACAACTGAAACGTAGATATACTGCTATGCACTCACTTAAAATTTTACAAGAAGAAATTGAGCAAAGCTTTTGTTCAGGTTTCATAGCATTGTAGCTAGAAATTGTCGATGGAACAAATTTCAAGCGTTGGAAGTCAGAACTGAGTTTTCAGGAAGACAAGAGACTGCGAGTAGGGCAAAGAATACCACTTTAGAAATGCAACATCATGTATTGATCCGCACTCCCTTGCACTCATTTTTGACTACAGACATTCATGTACCTTGGGAAACAAGGCTCTTGGGGTCCAATCAATCATTTCCCTTCAGATTAAAGAATGGTAAGAGAAAGAAATGCTCTAAAAATTACTTGGATATAGGAAACTGAACATTAACATCTCATCAAATCCACATGAAGCTGCAACATGAGCAGCATCAGACTAATAAGATATAAGCATAGGAGATGAAAAGGCAATGGTTCTGTGGGACACCAGGAAGAAAATAACCTCCAACCATTCAGAAACACAGGTATAGAAGAAGGAAAGCTCAGTTGAAACAAGTGCTGTTACCAAGTACTACATGGTACTGTGGAGGGCAGGACTGAGAACCTGGTATTCCTGCTATACTCATGCATGCTCATCAGTTCTGAAAACCAGTTCTTACTGATGCTTATACTGTAAACCTAAACACATTTCAATTAAGGCAATTCAATGACTAAGCAAAGAAACTCAGCAACACACACAGGTCAACATGGGCCTGTTTTGCAAGGAGGTTTGAAATGGTACCACTGTGGGCATGTAGAAATGTCAGTATGAGAACTGTGACGTCCCGGAAAGCCCTAATTACATCCTGTTTCCCCTTCACACAGAGTGAAGCTCTAAGCAGGGTCAGCCTGCTCCTCTCTAAGTTTCCTATTCGATGTTGCCTTGGGCTGGTGCAGTTTATTTGGTGCTGGAACACATTTCCTTCTTTAAAAGACAAGAACATTTCTCAACAGTTCATGTGAAGAGTGAGTAAGGTCTCTTCGTTCCCTGATACTGTCCCCATCTTCATTGTAGTAATACACAAGCTGTCCTAAAAGCATCATATTGGCACCATGCAATGCACAACTTTGTCTATGATAAAGCTGAACCTTCATTTGCTTATTACTGTCCTTGCATTTTTATTTAATTTCCACTAGTGGAGAGGTCCACTTTCCAAATTGGTAACAACTCAACAGGTCTAACTCTCCAGGGGCACTGACACCTACCCGCACATGTACACACAAATGCACACATGCATGCCATGCATATGCACACACCAGTCCACGTTCATAACCAAGTTATTACCGAATCCTAATTGGCATCAATTCCAGAGGGATTTGCCGCCAGAAAGATCAAGAGGTAAAACTCATTAATTTGAAGATTAATAAAAAACCTGTAGCTAATTTAAATTATTAACTATGGCTCTACTAATCCTTCATAAATTGTTCTGAAAATAATATAATCCTTTGACGCTGGACTACAAAAAGGGCCTGTCACATTATTTAAAGAAGATTACTATCCAAACATGATGAAGAATGCAGGTGGGGAGTCTGCTTCCTTAAGTCCACTGGATAAATCACGTTTAGCAAACAAAATTTCAGTTCGCCATGTCTCTGATATTAAAATTTTTATCAGATTACACTATTTAATTTGTGCATTTACTTCACTGCTGCATGGAGGTGTTTAAACCACACACTATAAGGCAGATTCTGTTCTGGATGGACTTGCACAAATTCCACTGAGGTGATAGGTTTCACCCTTTTCCTAAGAATACACAGAACTGCGTTTATATGAAGCATGTTTTTTTGCCAAACTGCTGCATCTTGCATTCCAGAAAAAAACTTTCAAAATACAAGTCCAGTGTCTAAATGCACTATCTCATTAAACAATTAATTCATGTCCTTTCTTTTTCCTTCCCTTCCCATAATTTTTTCATTCTTTACTGAATTTCTTTCAACATCACGGATGAAAACCTGTCTCACCTGCTTTCTACGCTTACTCCAGAATAAATAGCCTACAGACAGGTCAGAAAGAGGTTGCAGGTACAGATGGGAACAGACATTGCTGTTCTGCTTCATGGCTGAAGTAGATCTAGTCTTGCTTTTCTACATCCTCTGCTCAGCTACTAAACAAAAACAGCAGGACACCATTTCCCTCTTTTCAGCCACATCTAAAAAATAGTCCATTTCTCTTTGAGCGTAGGAGCCAACCTTCAGCTGATGGTTAGGCACTGTAAACACCAGGATGAAGAAGACTAGCCTCTAATTCTTGGTCCTGGACCCTGGTCATCGACCAGGATCACAAAAGGCTTAGGTTTGTTACTTATGCTGTTAGCGACTCCTGAGCTTCGGGCAGCGGGTGTTTCCTAGCATAGCTGGACAAATAAGTGCAAGCGTAACATTGGGTGGAGTGCCAAATTCACACCTCAGTAATACAGTCTGAAATCCACGGTGGTGCAAAGAGAAAGGAGTCACTCCAGACTCATACCCAGAGCACAAGTACAAAAGCAGGACAGCTGATTTCAAATGTGGCATCCCCCACCCGCAGGCAGCAGCACATTGAAGCTCCTTTTGGACTCGTGCAACGCAGCTTTGCTATGCACAGTGCTGCTGATGTTACATCATGAAACCAGACAGAATTAAAGGATTTATTTATATACTCCTCCTGCTTGCAACCACAGGAGTTGGCTGGGGCTGGTGTATGTCCTGCTACAGCACAACAGGCCAAGAAAGATTTATACGCACGTTGCTGCATAAATGACTACAAAGACAGCAAGGGAAAATAATTGTGTAGATCTCACTCTATTATTTCTGACAGAAAAGAGCTTGTGCTCCTCATTGTACTGATAATGAGTTCTATCTCATTTCAAAACTGTATTATGTGAGTTGCTGCAAGTATTACAGAGTTTATTAATATATATGGAAATACAGATTTGGATTATTCCTCTGGGAAGTTTCAATTTGAACTTGGCCAGGTTCAACTGCTTCTCTGACAAAGAATTATGTACAGCGTTCAAATAACCGTTAAAAATGCAAGACATTTGTCTAGAGAGAGACGTGAGTTATATAACAAAATCAGTCATACGATCACTCACATTACACACTTACAGCAAAGCTGACTTTGTGCTGAAAATGCACTTTGGCATTTGCCTAGGTCTAGTGACTGACACTGCAGTGGATGGAAAAAGGGCAGTGCAGTGAGGTTGGCTCCAGACACCCTTAAGAAGGGTGTTCTGAAGCAGCTCTCTTTTCAAAAAGATGTTACAGGGCTTCTCCAAAGTCTACCTAACAAGTCCAATGTAGACTATCGAGTGCTGCCAGATTACACGCTCCCTCCTTGGGTGCATTGGAAGGTAAGCGAGCTTCCCATCCCTCTCCTCTTCACACAGGGCTGGCATTGAACCATTACAACAAATACCAGAACGGTTGGATCTGCCTTAAATCAGTAATAGTGGATTTCAGCTTTCATTTCTAAAATATGAACAAGGGCTCCAACTGATAGATCTGATGAGTCTTGTTATATCTCCAACACAAGTTTTATCTGTCAGTTGAGATAGTTCTGAGGTCAGAACTGGGCTAGCATAAAACCATACTGACCTTGCTGTTCCCACCTGCGGTATCAGCCTGCCTGCACGTAAGCTGTAACCATCGCAGTCCTGGACACGTTACAGCTCAGCTGATTGTGCTCTGCCTGCTCTGTTCTATCAAGTAGACACTGGAGCATTGACCAAACTACAGCACAGAATAACTGAAATGTTTACATGTTTGAAGAACTACAGAGGGGAAAGTCTTTTATATTATTCATTTTATTACGCATCACAAGGCAGCAAGTTATAGAGGAAGGCTAAACATTAAAAATGAACACAGAAAATATTCTAAATGGACAGAGCACAGGTAACGTAATTTCCACCTTGCTTTGCCATGAGTCATAATGTTCCTATTGACTAGGAATATATTTTCAAGTTGTTAAGTTAGAAAACTAAGAAAAAGAACTTCTCATCACACTGCTGAAAAATACATGGCAAAGAAAAAGTATCCAGAGACTGCCTGCCTCAATCGGTGCGGTCTTTTTAATTTGCATTGTTCCTACTTAGCATTGCAAATAAGAGTTTTAATTTGCTGTGAAGTTTCATTACTTGGTCCAGGCAGAAACGGAATTAATTCCTGGAAAACAAATTAATAGTTGTGTGAAAACTTTTGTTTTACTTGGTGTTACTGCTTTAACTATAAACAATGTGGAATATTAAATCCCTCAGTGCAGCTGTAAGGAGTAGGAAAATTCTTGGGAATATCTAAGTCCCATAAAGTCAGAATACCCTAGAGCTACAATTTCTTCCCAGCCATCTATCCACCCTTGTTCTTGGTATTAATCCAGAAATTCTCTTACCAGTTCAGTCTTACAATGGATTAGTTTCATGCCTCAGGCACAAGAACCACTTGGTAGTTCTCCTCATCTTTGTATGGTTTCTGTTTTTCTTCCTGTGCTCCCTCACATGAGATTTTCTGACTTGCTATCCAGAAGTTCAAAAGGGGAACTACACCTGATGAGACTTGACCTCCTAAGCAGGAGAAAGGGGAATGTACTCTATTGGTGACGTGGCATCTTTGAAGGTATTTTGCCATTTCTTTGCTGTGATACAGCCCAGTCTGGGACCACAGCAGATCACTGTCCTTCTCTGAGTGTTGAAATTTCAGAAAACCAAGAGAAGCCATTTCAATAGCAGCTGCTCACTCCTCTTGTGCGTGAGGAAGACTCAGTCACGGATACTGGTTTGTTAGCTGGCAGAAACTGAGCTCGAAGTCTCTGCAGGCTCCTCTGCAGAAATGGGGAGAACAATGAACTACAGGGCACACAATGCACATGGATGGCCAGACCTCTTCCCTCTAGGGAGTTGCAAGCCCACGCAGTGCTACCCCCCCGTGACATACATCTAATCCATCAGGGAAGCCGTCTGAGTCAGAGACTGAAGAAAAAAGAAGTCACAATGAATTAACTGTGATCACGTAGGAAGATTTTTGTAAGTCCATCATAAAAATGACTAATCATCAGCAAAAACACAAAAGGAATAAAAATACTTAACTCAAGAATTGTATATGAGCTGGCTTGACTGAGGAAACAGCAGTTCATCCCTTGGCGCATCTACCTTTTTTGGATTAAGAGAATAGCTACTGTTATTTTAACCACTTCCTTACTCTTACATCAATGAACACCCAGCTCCCCTGCTCATATCAAATGTTCTGAGTATAAAGGGCTGAAATGGCTTTGAAATGTCTATTCCCCATCAGAATAAATTATACACACATATACTAAGGATGACACATTTTACTTTGTATCTGAGAAGCACTTTCAAGATTAGCATAAATTATATTTGTAAATTAGAGGTTGGATGCCAAAAAACAGAAGATATACTATTTTTATCCCCCTAAACATGATTTCAGCAGACCATGAAATGTAATACTGAAGAAAGAAGGGCAGGATCACAATCATGGATTCAGAAACTGCACTGTAAGTATGGTTTTACACAAATCTACACCATTTTTATTATAGAAATTAAACATACAAACAAATTACACACTTTTTTTTTAAAATCACATTTCAGAGGTCCCCCTCCTTATTCCCAAGGAATATACATACATGATTTTTTTCTGCATTACTCTTCTGAAAGACTCCAAATGACTTACATCAAGATCCAGAGGATAATACTACCATCCTTTTAGATATAGGCTAAAGTGCAAATGAATCATGACAAAGGTCAAATTTAGAGTCATTTTGTGTACCTGGAGGACTATCTAAAGTGAGCAACTGACATGTCTGTGCACATCAAACATCTTACCTCTGCCATATGGCTCTACTTTTGAGGTAGAAGATCAGGTGCTGCTTAAGAAGTCAGGCCTCTCAGAACACAGAATACATTAGTGCTATAAAATAACATTTATTCTTTTATCACACCTGTCAAACCCACAGGCCCAGGGTTTGATCCTGTAAACATGCAATGAGCTGACACTCCCTCTTCGTGTACCTGCATTATCGCACTGGAATAACTATGAAGCCTTGCAGAAATTGCTTGTCACTTGTGAATCTGTTCTAGGCAATACCGCTTGCAGAGGTGTGCCCTGTAAGTAGTCTGACACTAGATTATTTCCAGGAAATCAGTTCTTCAAGCCAACCTATACATTTAACAGACCCCTAATAGCACTCTGTGCTGCTGTTGAGTCTGGCTCCTGCCATCCATGACAGGACTGAATCTTACATGCAGAAGATTCTCCAGATCAAACCGAACCACCACGTGTTGTGGCTGCTCTGTAAGATTAACTGAGTCCCTGGTGAGCAACCAAAAGACAGCTGTAATTCCTATGCCGTGCACAATGGATGATAAAAGCAAAACTAACCAAGACTGTCCACAGCAGGTTTTTCCATAAGATGCCAGATAACCTAATTTCAAACAATGATCTGCTATGCTCCACAGTCAACTATTTTTATAATGCAAAAGGTTGAAAATGCTAGCAATAGTTGGGGTTTTGGAAAAAAAAAAATCAAAATCAAAACAAAACACCAAACCCAAAACACTTTATAAGAAACATTGATAAATAAAAACTATGTATGCTATTTTTACAACAAATCTAACATACGCTAGACAGCTTGGAAAGGAGTAACTGAGGAGTAGGGATCTTTCTAATTCACAGAGAGCTTAACAAAATTGTGTTTCATGAGTTTGAACAGAAGTGCAGGTACTACTTCTCATTTCCTCCTATCTTCAGTAGGCTGCTGCTTAAACTAGGGACTAACAACAAGTACGTTCGGCTGAACATCCGCAATGGCCTGATATTGCTTCCCTCAGAGGACCAACACTTGCTACTGTATCTGAGGCACGGGTCTCCAGTGCTCCAGCCCCATGTATGACTGGTGACTAACTGATGCATATGGAAAGGTTTGTAAGTTGTGAATACAGAGGACATTTAACAGGCAGGAGTGAAAAGCGCTCTGCTTTTATACGACTACAGATATTTTTAATTTTGCATGGGAGATGCACAGCTAAAAGCCAGTAAATGAAAGCTCAGTTCTGAGTCACCTAGAATTAGACATGAACCATATGCAATGTTTAAACTGAGTGCAAATGCATGTTCGCGTTAATAGAGTGGGGTTTTGCAGCCTGTCAAAAATGGGTGGAGCTAGAACAAGGCTGTGTTTTGGTCACATTTAGTGGAAAACTACATGGCGCAGACTTGACGCTGCCTGAGCAACTGTGGCTAAGTAAATATTTCAATGAGATATGGCAATAAATTAACATATAAAATAACTTTTGTGGATTTTTGTAATAAAATGTTTCTTTGGTTTTGAGTCGAAGAGTTGTAATGGAAGGAAAAATCTGTAAAAAGTAAAAAAGCCTTTTCATGGATCAGATGCTGGGAAAAGTTTAAACATGGACAAATGAATGAAACGTGCCGACGCTCTAAGAACGGCGATTTGTAAACCAAGTATGCTGTGCCTGCCGAGTTACTACACTGTGTCTAACCTTTCCAGATTCAGGCTTATTCCAAACAGTGAGTGTACAGATGGCTCTTCTCAGTCCCTCGAGCAAACATGACTCTACTCTCCTTTTAAAATTCAAGCTCAAATACAAGGAAATTAAGGTTTTAAATAAATGCTTCCTACGGCCTCCAGCCCCAAAGAGAAAGGAGTTCAATCCTGACCTGGCAGTGAACAGGAAGATGATTTCGTTTTGGAGGAAAACCCCTCACAAATTCCACTTCAGTGTGATCCATAGCAAAACATACAGATTTTTTTTTTGTTCAACCAGTGACCTGAGACTCCAGTTATTCACGTAATTCTTCTGATAATATTGTCATTCATAACTCTCAGTTCAAAATATATTCCCTGGGCTGGCTTGTCTTTCTGTTTTCTTTTATAAATGCCATGAGAGTAGGTAAGAAAGGGGGAGGCACTGCCTGGTGTACAAAGCCTGGGAGGAGGTCTCAGTAGCGCAGTCACAGAGGGATGCGACAGGGATGCAGGCTCCACTGAAGGGACAGTTTTATGCAAATGCTTGTCTTTTGGCAGCTCACCACTCCAGATCTGTTATATTCAAATAGGGCAATTTTGCTTCCAGACATCTCAGCACATGACAAAACTCAGGGATTTGCATTCTCTTGAACAGGCATATATCCAAATATTCCAGATACAATTTTAGGTACTGCTTTCATAGATATTCAGGGTCAGTTTGTGGTTACTAAAAAAGCATCTGCACATTAGCAATTTAAATGGGACTAAATCCATTTTAATCTACAAATTCTATTTTTAAATTTTTATTTAAGGGGAATGCACAGTGCAAGTTCCTACAAAACAGCGCAAGGCTTAGTTGGGTATTTTCCCCACTTACAATGTTTCTGTGTGCTGAACTGGTCTTTGCACAGGAAACAAAAAAATTTAACTTACTGCAGCTTACCCCACCCTAACTACTTAGACGCTCTGCAAGATACATCACCTTACTGTCACAGGTGCTGGAACCCGTAGAAATCATCACCAGAAAATCCGTTTTTGCACTGGAACAGCCCTGCTGGAGTCCATTGCCTTGACTTTACAGCTAGCATTACTAACCTTTTGCTATTAAGTATACATATTACCCTTTCTGTTCCTTCTGATTTCTGGGGGGAAGGTTTCAGCTCATTTGTTGATCACCACTTTGTGATTTAACTGGACAGCATGAATATCTGTCTGTGCCTTGCAAAATGCAACAAAGACTCCAAAACCTAAGTGGAACATTTCTCACAGGTGTGATAAACCCAGAAAACAGGAAGGGAAATCACTCCACACAGACATGTACACTGGTCTCTCTCTCTCTCCTTCTTCCCTGGACAGTCTCAATCTGGTAAATAAAACTACACGAAATCCTGTACATCAGTATCGACAGCTCTCAGCATCAAAGCCTGGAGAGGCTTGCTCACCAAGATACAAAGTCGCCTTGAAAATCTCTCTGCTTATATCACTTTTTTATCCATAGCAAAGTGACCATTATTGCCACAACAGAATATTAACGTGCTTCACACCTAAATTTAGAAATAATAATATAAAACAACTCCTTCCGTGTCTTGATGGGTGTCCGTTTCTTAGCCAGGGTTGTCAGAAACTGGTTATTTGTTCAGAGAAATAAATAAAAAAGGACATTATATTTTCAGAAACACAGTTGATTTAATATTGCATGTCAGAGTGTGTGAAAAGCAAGTGTAATGAGCATATAGGTAGTTAAGGCTTAGTGATTTCAGTCAGGACACTGAAAGAGGCTAGCCAGCAAAAGTATAGCTTGTCCCACGCATATATGTATCCAGAGTGCCCCTGAACCAATTCCACACTTAGGTCTTCCAATATGTTCATGGCATGTCCATGCATTCCCTTTAGAAATCAAGGTGAATTGTCCAAATGCAAAGTACAGAAATTCTTTTCTCCTCTGTATCCATGCACCGAGCTAATGGGCCAGATCCAGTAACTCTAGCAGACTAGTAAAAGGTCTCTACATATATGGGAATTTAACACCGGCTACAATAAAAGCTGCCAATAAACTGCCAAAGCTGCCAAAAATCAGCACACGCTGATTTTCATCACACTCAGAATTACTTTTGCAAATGGGGATGTTCAGCTAATTATTATTTTTTGGTCACTGCTGTGTTGTGGGTGTTTTTTTCTTGCAGAGTTAGCTTTTTGCCAAATAGTTGAGCAAAAACTACATCCAACAAGCTCTGACACTGAAGGAAGGTAGTACTTAAATGCTCCTTTGGCGATATATACTTACATTGCCCAAAGGATCATCACTAAAGCCCACAAAGCTGCAGCGAGATGAAATTTTGCTAAAGCAACAGTATGTTTTCCAAGCTGTGAAAATCTGTGTGAGGATTTTTTAGGGAGTTAAAACATTAAAACAAAGAGCAAACACCCTGTAACCTGCATTCAACAGTATAATGGTAAATTAAATGAGGAACATACTGGTTTAGTTCCCTGCATGAGAGGTGATCAGCTCACTGCTGTTCATACTAAAAGGGTGTAAACTCCCTTTATTCCTCAGGTAACTCTTTGAGGCTGTCATTCATTGAGTGGCATGTTGGAAGTATCTGCGCTTGCAAGAAATAGTGCTTTCTGTGCATTGAGGTGGTGAGCTGTGGCAACTGGGGTTAAACAAAGTCTGCACCTCATTTTACAAAAAGATGACAAACCAAAACCAATGTGTTGCTGCTTTTCTTTGCACTAAGAATTACTATTAAAATCTGCAAAGCTGCTGGTAGTAAATTTTAGTGTATGTACATTTCTAGGTCACTTAAGCCCCTTTGAAAAGTCTTCTATCTAGAAACCATAACCCTGACACAGTATGAACTGTTTTTCCATCTCCCAATGCTACATTGCAGGCAGCAGTCCACTTCAAAACAACTTAAGCCAGCAAGGGGTTGGGTTACATATCTTGTATATATGCACCAAGCACTGCAGTCCAAATCAGCTGGTCTGCAGACTAGGCAGCACAAAGGGCTATCTGTGTGTCTCTAGTAAGAGCAATTCAACTCTGCTTCCCCCGCCCTCCCCCCCCCC
>NW_009209886.1:0-552 GCF_000690835.1 Fulmarus glacialis
TCTGCCTATAGGACTCATCCTATCTCCCCTTAAGACTTGTCCTGTCTCCCTCTAGGACTCGTCCTATCTCCCTATAGGACTCCCTATAGGACTCAACCTTTCTCCCCACAGGCCTCATCCCATCTGCCTATAGGACTCATCCTATCTCCCCATAAGACTCGTCCTGTCTCCCTATAGGACTGCCTATAGGACTCATCCTATCCTCCTACAGGACTTGTCTCCCTACAGGACTCATCCTATCTCCCTGTAGGACTCCCTATAGGACTCATCCCATCCTCCTATAGGACTTGTCCTGTCTCCCTGTAGGACTCCCTATAGGACTCATCCCATCCTCCTATAGGACTTGTCCTGTCTCCCTGTAGGACTCCCTATAGGACTCATCCCATCCTCCTATAGGACTCGTCCTGTCTCCTTATAGGACTCATCCTGTCTTCCTGTAGACTCCCTATAGGACTCAGCCCTTCCCTATAGGACTCTTATCTCCCCATAAGACTCGTCCTGTCTCCCTAAAAGACTCCCCACAGACTCATCCCATCCTCCTATAGGACTTGT